>NW_027664204.1:0-198000 GCF_963264785.1 Psittacula echo | reverse complement strand
AAGTACAAATAGTGAACTTTACAATCAAGTTGGAATTTATCTGATATCCCTTGTGATTATCAGAGCTGGACAAAGCACTGCTTCAGAGCAAACCTGACTCCCATCCAACCTGGCCTTGAACACTGCGAAGGATGGGGCAGCCACAGCTTCTCTGCTGGTTAGGGTTCTCTGCTGGGTTAGGCTTAGGGTTAGGGTTAGGGTTTTAGGGGGTTAGGGCGTTAGGGGGTTAGGGGGTTAGGGTGTTAGGGGGTTAGGGGGTTAGGGGGTTAGGGTTAGGGTTTTATGGGGTTAGGGTTTTATGGGGTTAGGGTTTTAGAGTTTTAGGGTTTTAGGGTTTTAGGGTTTTAGGGTTTAGGGGTTAGGGGTTAGGGTTAGGGTTAGGGTTAGGTTTAGGGGTTAGGGTTAGGGGTTAGGGTTAGGGTTAGCGTTAGGGTTAGGTTTAGGGTTAGGTTCAGGTTATATTTGTCTCTATTCCTAAAGTCACCATTAGGATTAGGGTTAGGGTTAGGGTTAGGGTTAGGGTTAGGGTTAGGTTATGTTTGTCTCTATTCCTAAAGTCACCATTGTAGCGTTTAGTTATAAAGTACCTAAGATACAAACCAACACAACTGCAGTATTCAGCGTATGAAGCTTCTCTATTGATTTATGATTTCTAAACACAATCACCTACTGGAACAGTACCTAAAATACAGAACAGCAAAGTGACAAAATTTTAACATATGTACAAAGGCTTTCTTTGCAAACTACAAACTTTTCAAAAATAATCACTGCTAGAACGGTTTCAGAAATTTTCACCCTCCTGTAAATCTGTCACTGGGAGCTCAGCACAAGGGGACAGTCAAGGCCCACGCAAGCCCACTGGGCACTGCGGAAGGCAGGAGGGCTGATGGCAGGTTCTAGTGATCCCTGTGCCAGGCATTCCAGAAGTCACAGAAATTTCTAAACTGAAAAGTAAGAAAAAGAAATTCAAAATAACTTTTATCCGTTGCCCTTTGCAATCTTCCTGCACTCAGAATCCTAAAATGTGCTGTGCAATCTGCAAGGCTTGACAAATCCCAAAGGTTTTCATGAGCCCCATGGTGTATTTGGATTGAGTCCACGAAGCTCAGGTGCTGAGAGGAGACTGAGGACTGAGGAAAGGTGAGACTGACTGGTCTGTAATTCCCTGGCTCATCCATTTTCCCCTTCTTGAAAAATGGGGTCATATTTCCCTTTCTCCAGTCATCAGGAACTTCACCTGAGTGCCATGATTTTTCAAATATGATGGCCAGTGTCTTAGCAACTTCATTTGCCAGCTCCTTCAGGACCCGCAGATGGATGTCCAGGTCCCATGGACTTGTGTACGTTTAGGTTTTTAAGATGGTCTCAAACCAGATCCTCTCCTACAGTGGGCCTAGGGTCTTTATTCTCACATTCCCTGTGTCAGCATTCCAAGACTTGGGTGGTGCGGTCAGAGCCTTTGCCAGTGAAGACAGAGGCAAAGAAGTCATTAAGAACCTCAGCCGTCTGCAAATCTAGGGTAGCCAGTTCTCTTGATAGTTTCTGGAGGGGGCCTACGTTGTCCCTAGCCTATCTTTCATTTGCAATGTAACTATAGAATCCCTTCCTGTTATCTTTCACACCCCTAGCCAAGTTTAATTCTAACTGGGCCTTAGCTTTCCTAACCTGGTCCATAGCTTCTCAGACAACATGCCTGTATTCTTCCCAGACTGCCTGTCCTTGCTTCCACCTTTTATAAGCCTTTTTCTTCCTTCCAAGTTTCCTCAGCAGCTCCTTATCCATCCAGTCAGGTCTCCTGGCCGTCCTGCTGCACTTCCTTCTAGTTGCGATGCAATACTCTTGAGCTTGTAGTAGGAGATCCTTGAATAGCAACCAACAACCTTGGGCTCCCCTGCCCTCTAGGGCTATATCCCATGGAACCTTACTAAGCAGGTTCCTGAAGAGGCCAAAGTCTGCTCTCTTGAAGTCCAGGGCAGTGAGCTCGCTGCACGCTCTTCTCACTGTGCTGAGGATCTCAAATTCGACCATCTCATGATCGCTGCAACCAAGGCTGCTCTGGAGTGTCACATTTCCAATGAGCCCTTCCCTGTTGGTGAGCATGAGGTCTGGCATGGCACCCCTCCTTGTCGGCTCCTCTATTACTTGCAGAAGGAAGTTATCTTCCACACAATCGAGGAACCTCCTGGATTGCTTGTGCTGGGCCGTACCATTGCTCCAACAGATGTCAGGGTGGTTGAAGTCCCCCATGAGAACAAGGGCCTGCGAGCGTGAGGCTCTTCCTATCTGTCTGTAGAGTGCTTCATCCACAGAGTCCTCTTGATCAGGTGGTCTGTAGCAGATGCCCACAGTAATGTCTCCCATGGCTGTTCTCCCTTTAAACCTGACCCATCAACTCTCTGTTGACTGCTCACCTGTCCTCAGACAGAGTTGCATGCTCTGAAGCCATCACAAAGCCCTGGCGGTCGCTGTGGAGACACCCATTGTGACGGGGCCCCCACGCTGAGCGTGGGCTATTGAAGGAGCCAGAGCCCTGCAGGAACCAGTGCAGAGGAGACCCCTCCCTCGGGAGGCTGCATTTCCCGTGGCTGCCCTGCGCATCCAGGTACATGTTCTTTGACTTTGCAATCCTGTTTTAGTGTTGCCTTGAAACACATGGTGGGTGCGTGCTCTAAAGGGAGGAGAAGCTGTCAGGAGATGTGCTGGTGCCATCCCAGCTGTAGGAGCAGGGGCTGGGTGAGGAGGAGGCGCTGGGCTTGTTCCTGTGCTTGGAGCTGAGCTCTGCCTGCAGAGGTGCTGGGGGCGAAGCAGGAGCCTTCTGTGTGCAGGAGCTGCTGGTGTCAGAGGTGCTGAGAAGGTGTCAGGGCAGGAGAACTTCTACCTCGCAGTCAGAGCCTGCTGCCTCGGACAGTCCATGGGATCTGTCAGGGGGACTCCCTTGGTTTCTCTGTGTAGATAAGGAGGAGGATGATGTTCTGCAGAGCAGGGCTTCACTCTGCACTGTGCGATGGCCAGTGTAAGGCAGGCCTTTGTCCCGGGGCTGGCTGCAGGCTGTGACTGTGGGTGTGCAGCGAGGGGTGCCCATCTCTGTCCTTGCGAGCAGGGTCGCTGCAGCCTAGGGGCTGTGTGCAGGGGCAGGAGCTCTGCCTCCTGCCAGGGTCAGCACTCAGCTATGAGGATGAAAGGCACGGACCCAGAGGTATTTGCCAAGCACATCTGTGTTTGCCTTGCAATTACATGAGGCGAAAGGTCTATCAACATCCTCTTTCCAGTTCCGACGTCCTTGTTCCTTGCCAGTTCCAACATCTTCCGAGTACCAGTCAGGGACGGGTCACTCCTCATTGCCTGCTGTAGTTCCTCCTTCCCATGGTCTCTGACAGTTTCGATGCATTCCAACCCCCACACTCAGCCTGCCCGGGAGCTCCCCACAGTGCTGGGGGAGAAGCTCGGGGGGAAGGAACAACACCTGGCAGGAAAGGAAAGGAAAGGAAAGGAAAAGCGTTCTTGTGCACTGG
Source organism: Psittacula echo (assembly GCF_963264785.1). Lineage (NCBI taxonomy): Eukaryota > Metazoa > Chordata > Aves > Psittaciformes > Psittacidae > Psittacula > Psittacula echo. The sequence continues at coordinate 194,488 of NW_027664204.1, read as the reverse complement.
AGAAGGTGCTGTGTGAGTCAGGGCTGCTCAGAGCTCCACATCACTCTGAGTTCAGAGGGTCCTTCTGAAAGACACTGAGGCAGCATTTGCCTTCAAAGGAAGGATTCTGAGCTCTGATGTTTTCCACTCTTGGTGGGCAGGTTGGGCAGTGGGAGCTGGGAATTTACTTCTCTGCTTTGGAGAAGGCAGCGAGAGTCTTGTCAGGACTTGTGTGAGCTTCTCCTGAGACCCTGCACGGGCAGAGATGCTCCTGGGCAGAGCCCTGCTGCCGGGAGGGGTGTGCAGGGCAGAGCTGAGCACACAGCCCATGGGATGGGCTCTGGGAGCACTGAGAGGGAGCAGAGCTGGGCCCAGAGCAGCAGCTCCTGGCAGGGACAGCTCCAGGCGGCAGAGACATGGGCAGGGAGTGGGGGGAAAGTGCAGCCCAGGCCTGGGGAGGGTGCGTTCAGGCAGCTCTCTTGGTGTCTGGCACTGGAGGTGGCTGCTGGCCATGCTCTGCTGGGCACAGTCCTTTGCTTCTCCCCATGAGACCTCCGTCATCTGCTCTTTGAATCATTGCTCCCCTGCTCTCAGCACAGGATGCTTGGTTGTTATTAAGATCAATCTGTGGTTGAAGGCAACTTAAAAGCACTGCAAGTGGAAGCAGTGGTCAAATGGGAAAGGACTCTTAGTGGCTCTGGACTAAGCTAGAAAGAGCTGAGAACTTCCAACTGTATCAATACTCTTCCCATTTTCAGTCATCCGTAGAATACTTTATACGCCAAAGGAAAAATGTCAGCAGTGTTATACTAGGAAATAAAGAACACAGACAAAATGATTTTTGATGAGAAAATGAACATGAGCCAGCTGTGTGCAGTCGCTTGGGGTATTGTGTGCAGTTCTGGTGTCCTCAACATCAAAAGGACATGGAACTGTTGGAGCAAGTCCAGAGGAGGGCCACAAGGATGATCAGGGGACTGGAGCACCTCCCATATGAAGACAGGCCGAGAAAGTTGGGGCTGTTCAGCCTGGAGAAGAGAAGGCTGCGTGGAGACCTCATAGCAGCCTTCCAGTATCTAAAGGAGGCCTATTAATATGCTGGAGAGGGCCTCTTCACTAGGGACTGTAGAGATAGGACAAGGGGTAACATGCTCAAACAGAAACAGAGGAAGTTTAGATTGGATATAAGGAAGAAGTTCTTGACTGTAAGGGTGGTGAGGCACTGGAAGAGGTTGCCCAGGGAAGTCGTGAATGCTCCATCCCTGGCAGTGTTCAAGGCCATTTTGGATAGAGCCTTGGGTGACAGGGTTTAGTGTGAGCTGTCCCTGCCCATAGCAGGGGGGTTGGAACTAGATGGTCTTAAGGTCCTTTTCAACCCTAACTAGTCTATGATTCTACAATTCTAAGGCCATGCCGAGCCTCTCTTGTGCAGCCCAGACTCATCCGAGTCATAAGTACAAATAGTGAACTTTACAATCAAGTTGGAATTTATCTGATATCCCTTGTGATTATCAGAGCTGGACAAAGCACTGCTTCAGAGCAAACCTGACTCCCATCCAACCTGGCCTTGAACACTGCGAAGGATGGGGCAGCCACAGCTTCTCTGCTGGTTAGGGTTCTCTGCTGGGTTAGGCTTAGGGTTAGGGTTAGGGTTTTAGGGGGTTAGGGCGTTAGGGGGTTAGGGTGTTAGGGTGTTAGGGGGTTAGGGGGTTAGGGGGTTAGGGTTAGGGTTTTATGGGGTTAGGGTTTTAGGGGGTTAGGGGGTTAGAATTTTATGGGGTTAGGGTTTTATGGGGTTAGGGTTTTAGAGTTTTAGGGTTTTAGGGTTTTAGAGTTTTAGGGTTTAGGGGTTAGGGGTTAGGGTTAGGGTTAGGGTTAGGGGTTAGGGGTTAGGGGTTAGGGTTAGGGTTAGCGTTAGGGTTAGTGTTAGGGTTAGGGTCAGGTTATATTTGTCTCTATTCCTAAAGTCACCATTAGGATTAGGGTTAGGGTTAGGGTTAGGGTTAGGTTATATTTGTCTCTATTCCTTAAGTCACCATTGTAGCGTTTAGTTATAAAGTACCTAAGATACAAACCAACACAACTGCAGTATTCAGCGTATGAAGCTTCTCTATTGATTGATGATTTCTAAACACAATCACCTACTGGAACAGTACCTAAAATACAGAACAGCAAAGTGACAAAATTTTAACATATGTACAAAGGCTTTCTTTGCAAACTACAAACTTTTCAAAAATAATCACTGCTAGAACGGTTTCAGAAATTTTCACCCTCCTGTAAATCTGTCACTGGGAGCTCAGCACAAGGGGACAGTCAAGGCCCACGCAAGCCCACTGGGCACTGCGGAAGGCAGGAGGGCTGATGGCAGGTTCTAGTGATCCCTGTGCCAGGCATTCCAGAAGTCACAGAAATTTCTAAACTGAAAAGTAAGAAAAAGAAATTCAAAATAACTTTTATCCGTTGCCCTTTGCAATCGTCCTGCACTCAGAATCCTAAAATGTGCTGTGCAATCTGCAAGGCTTGACAAATCCCAAAGGTTTTCATGAGCCCCATGGTGTATTTGGATTGAGTCCACGAAGCTCAGGTGCTGAGAGGAGACTGAGGACTGAGGAAAGGTGAGACTGACTGGTCTGTAATTCCCTGGCTCATCCATTTTCCCCTTCTTGAAAAATGGGGTCATATTTCCCTTTCTCCAGTCATCAGGAACTTCACCTGAGTGCCATGATTTTTCAAATATGATGGCCAGTGTCTTAGCAACTTCATTTGCCAGCTCCTTCAGGACCCGCAGATGGATGTCCAGGTCCCATGGACTTGTGTACGTTTAGGTTTTTAAGATGGTCTCAAACCAGATCCTCTCCTACAGTGGGCCTAGGGTCTTTATTCTCACATTCCCTGTGTCAGCATTCCAAGACTTGGGTGGTGCGGTCAGAGCCTTTGCCAGTGAAGACAGAGGCAAAGAAGTCATTAAGAACCTCAGCCGTCTGCAAATCTAGGGTAGCCAGTTCTCTTGATAGTTTCTGGAGGGGGCCTACGTTGTCCCTACCCTATCTTTCATTTGCAATGTAACTATAGAATCCCTTCCTGTTGTCTTTCACACCCCTAGCCAAGTTTAATTCTAACTGGGCCTTAGCTTTCCTAACCTGGTCCATAGCTTCTCAGACAACATGCCTGTATTCTTCCCAGACTGCCTGTCCTTGCTTCCACCTTTTATAAGCCTTTTTCTTCCTTCCAAGTTTCCTCAGCAGCTCCTTATCCATCCAGTCAGGTCTCCTGGCCGTCCTGCTGCACTTCCTTCTAGTTGCGATGCAATACTCTTGAGCTTGTAGTAGGAGATCCTTGAATAGCAACCAACAACCTTGGGCTTCCCTGCCCTCTAGGGCTATATCCCATGGAACCTTACTAAGCAGGTTCCTGAAGAGGCCAAAGTCTGCTCTCTTGAAGTCCAGGGCAGTGAGCTCGCTGCACGCTCTTCTCACTGTGCTGAGGATCTCAAATTCGACCATCTCATGATGGCTGCAACCAAGGCTGCTCTGGAGTGTCACATTTCCAATGAGCCCTTCCCTGTTGGTGAGCATGAGGTCTGGCATGGCACCCCTCCTTGTCGGCTCCTCTATTACTTGCAGAAGGAAGTTATCTTCCACACAATCGAGGAACCTCCTGGATTGCTTGTGCTGGGCCGTACCATTGCTCCAACAGATGTCAGGGTGGTTGAAGTCCCCCATGAGAACAAGGGCCTGCGAGCGTGAGGCTCTTCCTATCTGTCTGTAGAGTGCTTCATCCACAGAGTCCTCTTGATCAGGTGGTCTGTAGCAGATGCCCACAGTAATGTCTCCCATGGCTGTTCTCCCTTTAAACCTGACCCATCAACTCTCTGTTGACTGCTCACCTGTCCTCAGACAGAGTTGCATGCTCTGAAGCCATCACAAAGCCCTGGCGGTCGCTGTGGAGACACCCATTGTGACGGGGCCCCCACGCTGAGCGTGGGCTATTGAAGGAGCCAGAGCCCTGCAGTAACCAGTGCAGAGGAGACCCCTCCCTCGGGAGGCTGCATTTCCCGTGGCTGCCCTGCGCATCCAGGTACATGTTCTTTGACTTTGCAATCCTGTTTTAGTGTTGCCTTGAAACACATTGTGGGTGCGTGCTCTAAAGGGAGGAGAAGCTGTCAGGAGATGTGCTGGTGCCATCCCAGCTGTAGGAGCAGGGGCTGGGTGAGGAGGAGGCGCTGGGCTTGTTCCTGTGCTTGGAGCTGAGCTCTGCCTGCAGAGGTGCTGGGGGCGAAGCAGGAGCCTTCTGTGTGCAGGAGCTGCTGGTGTCAGAGGTGCTGAGAAGGTGTCAGGGCAGGAGAACTTCTACCTCCCAGTCAGAGCCTGCTGCCTCGGACAGTCCATGGGATCTGTCAGGGGGACTCCCTTGGTTTCTCTGTGTAGATAAGGAGGAGGATGATGTTCTGCAGAGCAGGGCTTCACTCTGCACTGTGCGATGGCCAGTGTAAGGCAGGCCTTTGTCCCGGGGCTGGCTGCAGGCTGTGACTGTGGGTGTGCAGCGAGGGGTGCCCATCTCTGTCCTTGCGAGCAGGGTCGCTGCAGCCTAGGGGCTGTGTGCAGGGGCAGGAGCTCTGCCTCCTGCCAGGGTCAGCACTCAGCTATGAGGATGAAAGGCACGGACCCCGAGGTATTTGCCAAGCACATCTGTGTTTGCCTTGCAATTACATGAGGCGAAAGGTCTATCAACATCCTCTTTCCAGTTCCGACGTCCTTGTTCCTTGCCAGTTCCAACATCTTCCGAGTACCAGTCAGGGACGGGTCACTCCTCATTGCCTGCTGTAGTTCCTCCTTCCCATGGTCTCTGACAGTTTCGATGCATTCCAACCCCCACACTCAGCCTGCCCGGGAGCTCCCCACAGTGCTGGGGGAGAAGCTCGGGGGGAAGGAACAACACCTGGCAGGAAAGGAAAGGAAAGGAAAAGCGTTCTTGTGCACTGGAGAAGGTGCTGTGTGAGTCAGGGCTGCTCAGAGCTCCACATCACTCTGAGTTCAGAGGGTCCTTCTGAAAGACACTGAGGCAGCATTTGCCTTCAAAGGAAGGATTCTGAGCTCTGATGTTTTCCACTCTTGGTGGGCAGGTTGGGCAGTGGGAGCTGGGAATTTACTTCTCTGCTTTGGAGAAGGCAGCGAGAGTCTTGTCAGGACTTGTGTGAGCTTCTCCTGAGACCCTGCACGGGCAGAGATGCTCCTGGGCAGAGCCCTGCTGCCGGGAGGGGTGTGCAGGGCAGAGCTGAGCACACAGCCCATGGGATGGGCTCTGGGAGCACTGAGAGGGAGCAGAGCTGGGCCCAGAGCAGCAGCTCCTGGCAGGGACAGCTCCAGGCGGCAGAGACATGGGCAGGGAGTGGGGGGAAAGTGCAGCCCAGGCCTGGGGAGGGTGCGTTCAGGCAGCTCTCTTGGTGTCTGGCACTGGAGGTGGCTGCTGGCCATGCTCTGCTGGGCACAGTCCTTTGCTTCTCCCCATGAGACCTCCGTCATCTGCTCTTTGAATCATTGCTCCCCTGCTCTCAGCACAGGATGCTTGGTTGTTATTAAGATCAATCTGTGGTTGAAGGCAACTTAAAAGCACTGCAAGTGGAAGCAGTGGTCAAATGGGAAAGGACTCTTAGTGGCTCTGGACTAAGCTAGAAAGAGCTGAGAACTTCCAACTGTATCAATACTCTTCCCATTTTCAGTCATCCGTAGAATACTTTATACGCCAAAGGAAAAATGTCAGCAGTGTTATACTAGGAAATAAAGAACACAGACAAAATGATTTTTGATGAGAAAATGAACATGAGCCAGCTGTGTGCAGTCGCTTGGGGTATTGTGTGCAGTTCTGGTGTCCTCAACATCAAAAGGACATGGAACTGTTGGAGCAAGTCCAGAGGAGGGCCACAAGGATGATCAGGGGACTGGAGCACCTCCCATCTGAAGACAGGCCGAGAAAGTTGGGGCTGTTCAGCCTGGAGAAGAGAAGGCTGCGTGGAGACCTCATAGCAGCCTTCCAGTATCTAAAGGAGGCCTATTAATATGCTGGAGAGGGCCTCTTCACTAGGGACTGTAGAGATAGGACAAGGGGTAACATGCTCAAACAGAAACAGAGGAAGTTTAGATTGGATATAAGGAAGAAGTTCTTGACTGTAAGGGTGGTGAGGCACTGGAAGAGGTTGCCCAGGGAAGTCGTGAATGCTCCATCCCTGGCAGTGTTCAAGGCCATTTTGGATAGAGCCTTGGGTGACAGGGTTTAGTGTGAGCTGTCCCTGCCCATAGCAGGGGGGTTGGAACTAGATGGTCTTAAGGTCCTTTTCAACCCTAACTAGTCTATGATTCTACAATTCTAAGGCCATGCCGAGCCTCTCTTGTGCAGCCCAGACTCATCCGAGTCAGAAGTACAAATAGTGAACTTTACAATCAAGTTGGAATTTATCTGATATCCCTTGTGATTATCAGAGCTGGACAAAGCACTGCTTCAGAGCAAACCTGACTCCCATCCAACCTGGCCTTGAACACTGCGAAGGATGGGGCAGCCACAGCTTCTCTGCTGGTTAGGGTTCTCTGCTGGGTTAGGCTTAGGGTTAGGGTTAGGGTTTTAGGGGGTTAGGGCGTTAGGGGGTTAGGGTGTTAGGGGGTTAGGGGGTTAGGGGGTTAGGGTTAGGGTTTTATGGGGTTAGGGTTTTAGGGGGTTAGGGGGTTAGAATTTTATGGGGTTAGGGTTTTATGGGGTTAGGGTTTTAGAGTTTTAGGGTTTTAGGGTTTTAGGGTTTTAGGGTTTAGGGGTTAGGGGTTAGGGTTAGGGTTAGGGTTAGGGGTTAGGGTTAGGGGTTAGGGTTAGGGTTAGCGTTAGGGTTAGGTTTAGGGTTAGGTTCAGGTTATATTTGTCTCTATTCCTAAAGTCACCATTAGGATTACGGTTAGGGTTAGGGTTAGGGTTAGGGTTAGGTTATATTTGTCTCTATTCCTTAAGTCACCATTGTAGCGTTTAGTTATAAAGTACCTAAGATACAAACCAACACAACTGCAGTATTCAGCGTATGAAGCTTCTCTATTGATTTATGATTTCTAAACACAATCACCTACTGGAACAGTACCTAAAATACAGAACAGCAAAGTGACCAAATTTTAACATATGTACAAAGGCTTTCTTTGCAAACTACAAACTTTTCAAAAATAATCACTGCTAGAACGGTTTCAGAAATTTTCACCCTCCTGTAAATCTGTCACTGGGAGCTCAGCACAAGGGGACAGTCAAGGCCCACGCAAGCCCACTGGGCACTGCGGAAGGCAGGAGGGCTGATGGCAGGTTCTAGTGATCCCTGTGCCAGGCATTCCAGAAGTCACAGAAATTTCTAAACTGAAAAGTAAGAAAAAGAAATTCAAAATAACTTTTATCCGTTGCCCTTTGCAATCGTCCTGCACTCAGAATCCTAAAATGTGCTGTGCAATCTGCAAGGCTTGACAAATCCCAAAGGTTTTCATGAGCCCCATGGTGTATTTGGATTGAGTCCACGAAGCTCAGGTGCTGAGAGGAGACTGAGGACTGAGGAAAGGTGAGACTGACTGGTCTGTAATTCCCTGGCTCATCCATTTTCCCCTTCTTGAAAAATGGGGTCATATTTCCCTTTCTCCAGTCATCAGGAACTTCACCTGAGTGCCATGATTTTTCAAATATGATGGCCAGTGTCTTAGCAACTTCATTTGCCAGCTCCTTCAGGACCCGCAGATGGATGTCCAGGTCCCATGGACTTGTGTACGTTTAGGTTTTTAAGATGGTCTCAAACCAGATCCTCTCCTACAGTGGGCCTAGGGTCTTTATTCTCACATTCCCTGTGTCAGCATTCCAAGACTTGGGTGGTGCGGTCAGAGCCTTTGCCAGTGAAGACAGAGGCAAAGAAGTCATTAAGAACCTCAGCCGTCTGCAAATCTAGGGTAGCCAGTTCTCTTGATAGTTTCTGGAGGGGGCCTACGTTGTCCCTACCCTATCTTTCATTTGCAATGTAACTATAGAATCCCTTCCTGTTATCTTTCACACCCCTAGCCAAGTTTAATTCTAACTGGGCCTTAGCTTTCCTAACCTGGTCCATAGCTTCTCAGACAACATGCCTGTATTCTTCCCAGACTGCCTGTCCTTGCTTCCACCTTTTATAAGCCTTTTTCTTCCTTCCAAGTTTCCTCAGCAGCTCCTTATCCATCCAGTCAGGTCTCCTGGCCGTCCTGCTGCACTTCCTTCTAGTTGCGATGCAATACTCTTGAGCTTGTAGTAGGAGATCCTTGAATAGCAACCAACAACCTTGGGCTCCCCTGCCCTCTAGGGCTATATCCCATGGAACCTTACTAAGCAGGTTCCTGAAGAGGCCAAAGTCTGCTCTCTTGAAGTCCAGGGCAGTGAGCTCGCTGCACGCTCTTCTCACTGTGCTGAGGATCTCAAATTCGACCATCTCATGATCGCTGCAACCAAGGCTGCTCTGGAGTGTCACATTTCCAATGAGCCCTTCCCTGTTGGTGAGCATGAGGTCTGGCATGGCACCCCTCCTTGTCGGCTCCTCTATTACTTGCAGAAGGAAGTTATCTTCCACACAATCGAGGAACCTCCTGGATTGCTTGTGCTGGGCCGTACCATTGCTCCAACAGATGTCAGGGTGGTTGAAGTCCCCCATGAGAACAAGGGCCTGCGAGCGTGAGGCTCTTCCTATCTGTCTGTAGAGTGCTTCATCCAGAGAGTCCTCTTGATCAGGTGGTCTCTAGCAGATGCCCACAGTAATGTCTCCCATGGCTGTTCTCCCTTTAAACCTGACCCATCAACTCTCTGTTGACTGCTCACCTGTCCTCAGACAGAGTTGCATGCTCTGAAGCCATCACAAAGGCCTGGCGGTCGCTGTGGAGACACCCATTGTGACGGGGCCCCCACGCTGAGCGTGGGCTATTGAAGGAGCCAGAGCCCTGCAGTAACCAGTGCAGAGGAGACCCCTCCCTCGGGAGGCTGCATTTCCCGTGGCTGCCCTGCGCATCCAGGTACATGTTCTTTGACTTTGCAATCCTGTTTTAGTGTTGCCTTGAAACACATTGTGGGTGCGTGCTCTAAAGGGAGGAGAAGCTGTCAGGAGATGTGCTGGTGCCATCCCAGCTGTAGGAGCAGGGGCTGGGTGAGGAGGAGGCGCTGGGCTTGTTCCTGTGCTTGGAGCTGAGCTCTGCCTGCAGAGGTGCTGGGGGAGAAGCAGGAGCCTTCTGTGTGCAGGAGCTGCTGGTGTCAGAGGTGCTGAGAAGGTGTCAGGGCAGGAGAACTTCTACCTCCCAGTCAGAGCCTGCTGCCTCGGACAGTCCATGGGATCTGTCAGGGGGACTCCCTTGGTTTCTCTGTGTAGATAAGGAGGAGGATGATGTTCTGCAGAGCAGGGCTTCACTCTGCACTGTGCGATGGCCAGTGTAAGGCAGGCCTTTGTCCCGGGGCTGGCTGCAGGCTGTGACTGTGGGTGTGCAGCGAGGGGTGCCCATCTCTGTCCTTGCGAGCAGGGTCGCTGCAGCCTAGGGGCTGTGTGCAGGGGCAGGAGCTCTGCCTCCTGCCAGGGTCAGCACTCAGCTATGAGGATGAAAGGCACGGACCCAGAGGTATTTGCCAAGCACATCTGTGTTTGCCTTGCAATTACATGAGGCGAAAGGTCTATCAACATCCTCTTTCCAGTTCCGACGTCCTTGTTCCTTGCCAGTTCCAACATCTTCCGAGTACCAGTCAGGGACGGGTCACTCCTCATTGCCTGCTGTAGTTCCTCCTTCCCATGGTCTCTGACAGTTTCGATGCATTCCAACCCCCACACTCAGCCTGCCCGGGAGCTCCCCACAGTGCTGGGGGAGAAGCTCGGGGGGAAGGAACAACACCTGGCAGGAAAGGAAAGGAAAGGAAAAGCGTTCTTGTGCACTGGAGAAGGTGCTGTGTGAGTCAGGGCTGCTCAGAGCTCCACATCACTCTGAGTTCAGAGGGTCCTTCTGAAAGACACTGAGGCAGCATTTGCCTTCAAAGGAAGGATTCTGAGCTCTGATGTTTTCCACTCTTGGTGGGCAGGTTGGGCAGTGGGAGCTGGGAATTTCCTTCTCTGCTTTGGAGAAGGCAGCGAGAGTCTTGTCAGGACTTGTGTGAGCTTCTCCTGAGACCCTGCACGGGCAGAGATGCTCCTGGGCAGAGCCCTGCTGCCGGGAGGGGTGTGCAGGGCAGAGCTGAGCACACAGCCCATGGGATGGGCTCTGGGAGCACTGAGAGGGAGCAGAGCTGGGCCCAGAGCAGCAGCTCCTGGCAGGGACAGCTCCAGGCGGCAGAGACATGGGCAGGGAGTGGGGGGAAAGTGCAGCCCAGGCCTGGGGAGGGTGCGTTCAGGCAGCTCTCTTGGTGTCTGGCACTGGAGGTGGCTGCTGGCCACGCTCTGCTGGGCACAGTCCTTTGCTTCTCCCCATGAGACCTCCGTCATCTGCTCTTTGAATCATTGCTCCCCTGCTCTCAGCACAGGATGCTTGGTTGTTATTAAGATCAATCTGTGGTTGAAGGCAACTTAAAAGCACTGCAAGTGGAAGCAGTGGTCAAATGGGAAAGGACTCTTAGTGGCTCTGGACTAAGCTAGAAAGAGCTGAGAACTTCCAACTGTATCAATACTCTTCCCATTTTCAGTCATCCGTAGAATACTTTATACGCCAAAGGAAAAATGTCAGCAGTGTTATACTAGGAAATAAAGAACACAGACAAAATGATTTTTGATGAGAAAATGAACATGAGCCAGCTGTGTGCAGTCGCTTGGGGTATTGTGTGCAGTTCTGGTGTCCTCAACATCAAAAGGACATGGAACTGTTGGAGCAAGTCCAGAGGAGGGCCACAAGGATGATGAGGGGACTGGAGCACCTCCCATATGAAGACAGGCCGAGAAAGTTGGGGCTGTTCAGCCTGGAGAAGAGAAGGCTGCGTGGAGACCTCATAGCAGCCTTCCAGTATCTAAAGGAGGCCTATTAATATGCTGGAGAGGGCCTCTTCACTAGGGACTGTAGAGATAGGACAAGGGGTAACATGCTCAAACAGAAACAGAGGAAGTTTAGATTGGCTATAAGGAAGAAGTTCTTGACTGTAAGGGTGGTGAGGCACTGGAAGAGGTTGCCCAGGGAAGTCGTGAATGCTCCATCCCTGGCAGTGTTCAAGGCCATTTTGGATAGAGCCTTGGGTGACAGGGTTTAGTGTGAGCTGTCCCTGCCCATAGCAGGGGGGTTGGAACTAGATGGTCTTAAGGTCCTTTTCAACCCTAACTAGTCTATGATTCTACAATTCTAAGGCCATGCCGAGCCTCTCTTGTGCAGCCCAGACTCATCCGAGTCATAAGTACAAATAGTGAACTTTACAATCAAGTTGGAATTTATCTGATATCCCTTGTGATTATCAGAGCTGGACAAAGCACTGCTTCAGAGCAAACCTGACTCCCATCCAACCTGGCCTTGAACACTGCGAAGGATGGGGCAGCCACAGCTTCTCTGCTGGTTAGGGTTCTCTGCTGGGTTAGGCTTAGGGTTAGGGTTAGGGTTTTAGGGGGTTAGGGCGTTAGGGGGTTAGGGTGTTAGGGTGTTAGGGGGTTAGGGGGTTAGGGGGTTAGGGTTAGGGTTTTATGGGGTCAGGGTTTTATGGGGTTAGGGGGTTAGAATTTTATGGGGTTAGGGTTTTATGGGGTTAGGGTTTTAGAGTTTTAGGGTTTTAGGGTTTTAGGGGTTAGGGGTTAGGGGTTAGGGTTAGGGTTAGGGTTAGGGTTAGGGTTAGGGTTAGGGGTTAGGGTTAGGGTTAGCGTTAGGGTTAGGTTTAGGGTTAGGTTCAGGTTATATTTGTCTCTATTCCTAAAGTCACAATTAGGATTAGGGTTAGGGTTAGGGTTAGGGTTAGGGTTAGGTTATATTTGTCTCTATTCCTAAAGTCACCATTAGGATTAGGGTTAGGGTTAGGGTTAGGGTTAGGGTTAGGTTATATTTGTCTCTTTTCCTTAAGTCACCATTGTAGCGTTTAGTTATAAAGTACCTAAGATACAAACCAACACAAATGCAGTATTCAGCGTATGAAGCTTCTCTATTGATTTATGATTTCTAAACACAATCACCTACTGGAACAGTACCTAAAATAACCTAAAATACTGCTCTCTTGAAGTCCAGGGCAGTGAGCTCGCTGCACGCTCTTCTCACTGTGCTGAGGATCTCAAATTCGACCATCTCATGATGGCTGCAACCAAGGCTGCTCTGGAGTGTCACATTTCCAATGAGCCCTTCCCTGTTGGTGAGCATGAGGTCTGGCATGTCACCCCTCCTTGTCGGCTCCTCTATTACTTGCAGAAGGAAGTTATCTTCCACACAATCGAGGAACCTCCTGGATTGCTTGTGCTGGGCCGTACCATTGCTCCAACAGATGTCAGGGTGGTTGAAGTCCCCCATGAGAACAAGGGCCTGCGAGCGTGAGGCTCTTCCTATCTGTCTGTAGAGTGCTTCATCCACAGAGTCCTCTTGATCAGGTGGTCTCTAGCAGATGCCCACAGTAATGTCTCCCATGGCTGTTCTCCCTTTAAACCTGACCCATCAACTCTCTGTTGACTGCTCACCTGTCCTCAGACAGAGTTGCATGCTCTGAAGCCATCACAAAGGCCTGGCGGTCGCTGTGGAGACACCCATTGTGACGGGGCCCCCACGCTGAGCGTGGGCTATTGAAGGAGCCAGAGCCCTGCAGTAACCAGTGCAGAGGAGACCCCTCCCTCGGGAGGCTGCATTTCCCGTGGCTGCCCTGCGCATCCAGGTACATGTTCTTTGACTTTGCAATCCTGTTTTAGTGTTGCCTTGAAACACATTGTGGGTGCGTGCTCTAAAGGGAGGAGAAGCTGTCAGGAGATGTGCTGGTGCCATCCCAGCTGTAGGAGCAGGGGCTGGGTGAGGAGGAGGCGCTGGGCTTGTTCCTGTGCTTGGAGCTGAGCTCTGCCTGCAGAGGTGCTGGGGGCGAAGCAGGAGCCTTCTGTGTGCAGGAGCTGCTGGTGTCAGAGGTGCTGAGAAGGTGTCAGGGCAGGAGAACTTCTACCTCCCAGTCAGAGCCTGCTGCCTCGGACAGTCCATGGGATCTGTCAGGGGGACTCCCTTGGTTTCTCTGTGTAGATAAGGAGGAGGATGATGTTCTGCAGAGCAGGGCTTCACTATGCACTGTGCGATGGCCAGTGTAAGGCAGGCCTTTGTCCCGGGGCTGGCTGCAGGCTGTGACTGTGGGTGTGCAGCGAGGGGTGCCCATCTCTGTCCTTGCGAGCAGGGTCGCTGCATCCTAGGGGCTGTGTGCAGGGGCAGGAGCTCTGCCTCCTGCCAGGGTCAGCACTCAGCTATGAGGATGAAAGGCACGGACCCAGAGGTATTTGCCAAGCACATCTGTGTTTGCCTTGCAATTACATGAGGCGAAAGGTCTATCAACATCCTCTTTCCAGTTCCGACGTCCTTGTTCCTTGCCAGTTCCAACATCTTCCGAGTACCAGTCAGGGACGGGTCACTCCTCATTGCCTGCTGTAGTTCCTCCTTCCCATGGTCTCTGACAGTTTCGATGCATTCCAACCCCCACACTCAGCCTGCCCGGGAGCTCCCCACAGTGCTGGGGGAGAAGCTCGGGGGGAAGGAACAACACCTGGCAGGAAAGGAAAGGAAAGGAAAGGAAAAGCGTTCTTGTGCACTGGAGAAGGTGCTGTGTGAGTCAGGGCTGCTCAGAGCTCCACATCACTCTGAGTTCAGAGGGTCCTTCTGAAAGACACTGAGGCAGCATTTGCCTTCAAAGGAAGGATTCTGAGCTCTGATGTTTTCCACTCTTGGTGGGCAGGTTGGGCAGTGGGAGCTGGGAATTTACTTCTCTGCTTTGGAGAAGGCAGCGAGAGTCTTGTCAGGACTTGTGTGAGCTTCTCCTGAGACCCTGCACGGGCAGAGATGCTCCTGGGCAGAGCCCTGCTGCCGGGAGGGGTGTGCAGGGCAGAGCTGAGCACACAGCCCATGGGATGGGCTCTGGGAGCACTGAGAGGGAGCAGAGCTGGGCCCAGAGCAGCAGCTCCTGGCAGGGACAGCTCCAGGCGGCAGAGACATGGGCAGGGAGTGGGGGGAAAGTGCAGCCCAGGCCTGGGGAGGGTGCGTTCAGGCAGCTCTCTTGGTGTCTGGCACTGGAGGTGGCTGCTGGCCATGCTCTGCTGGGCACAGTCCTTTGCTTCTCCCCATGAGACCTCCGTCATCTGCTCTTTGAATCATTGCTCCCCTGCTCTCAGCACAGGATGCTTGGTTGTTATTAAGATCAATCTGTGGTTGAAGGCAACTTAAAAGCACTGCAAGTGGAAGCAGTGGTCAAATGGGAAAGGACTCTTAGTGGCTCTGGACTAAGCTAGAAAGAGCTGAGAACTTCCAACTGTATCAATACTCTTCCCATTTTCAGTCATCCGTAGAATACTTTATACGCCAAAGGAAAAATGTCAGCAGTGTTATACTAGGAAATAAAGAACACAGACAAAATGATTTTTGATGAGAAAATGAACATGAGCCAGCTGTGTGCAGTCGCTTGGGGTATTGTGTGCAGTTCTGGTGTCCTCAACATCAAAAGGACATGGAACTGTTGGAGCAAGTCCAGAGGAGGGCCACAAGGATGATCAGGGGACTGGAGCACCTCCCATATGAAGACAGGCCGAGAAAGTTGGGGCTGTTCAGCCTGGAGAAGAGAAGGCTGCGTGGAGACCTCATAGCAGCCTTCCAGTATCTAAAGGAGGCCTATTAATATGCTGGAGAGGGCCTCTTCACTAGGGACTGTAGAGATAGGACAAGGGGTAACATGCTCAAACAGAAACAGAGGAAGTTTAGATTGGATATAAGGAAGAAGTTCTTGACTGTAAGGGTGGTGAGGCACTGGAAGAGGTTGCCCAGGGAAGTCGTGAATGCTCCATCCCTGGCAGTGTTCAAGGCCATTTTGGATAGAGCCTTGGGTGACAGGGTTTAGTGTGAGCTGTCCCTGCCCATAGCAGGGGGGTTGGAACTAGATGGTCTTAAGGTCCTTTTCAACCCTAACTAGTCTATGATTCTACAATTCTAAGGCCATGCCGAGCCTCTCTTGTGCAGCCCAGACTCATCCGAGTCATAAGTACAAATAGTGAACTTTACAATCAAGTTGGAATTTATCTGATATCCCTTGTGATTATCAGAGCTGGACAAAGCACTGCTTCAGAGCAAACCTGACTCCCATCCAACCTGGCCTTGAACACTGCGAAGGATGGGGCAGCCACAGCTTCTCTGCTGGTTAGGGTTCTCTGCTGGGTTAGGCTTAGGGTTAGGGTTAGGGTTTTAGGGGGTTAGGGCGTTAGGGGGTTAGGGTGTTAGGGTGTTAGGGGGTTAGGGGGTTAGGGGGTTAGGGTTAGGGTTTTATGGGGTTAGGGTTTTAGGGGGTTAGGGGGTTAGAATTTTATGGGGTTAGGGTTTTATGGGGTTAGGGTTTTAGAGTTTTAGGGTTTTAGGGTTTTAGGGGTTCGGGGTTAGGGGTTAGGGTTAGGGTTAGGGTTAGGGTTAGGGGTTAGGGTTAGGGTTAGCGTTAGGGTTAGGTTTAGGGTTAGGTTCAGGTTATATTTGTCTCTATTCCTAAAGTCACCATTAGGATTAGGGTTAGGGTTAGGGTTAGGGTTAGGGTTAGGTTATATTTGTCTCTATTCCTAAAGTCACCATTAGGATTAGGGTTAGGGTTAGGGTTAGGGTTAGGTTATATTTGTCTCTATTCCTTAAGTCACCATTGTAGCGTTTAGTTATAAAGTACCTAAGATACAAACCAACACAACTGCAGTATTCAGCGTATGAAGCTTCTCTATTGATTTATGATTTCTAAACACAATCACCTACTGGAACAGTACCTAAAATAACCTAAAATACTGCTCTCTTGAAGTCCAGGGCAGTGAGCTCGCTGCACGCTCTTCTCACTGTGCTGAGGATCTCAAATTCGACCATCTCATGATGGCTGCAACCAAGGCTGCTCTGGAGTGTCACATTTCCAATGAGCCCTTCCCTGTTGGTGAGCATGAGGTCTGGCATGGCACCCCTCCTTGTCGGCTCCTCTATTACTTGCAGAAGGAAGTTATCTTCCACACAATCGAGGAACCTCCTGGATTGCTTGTGCTGGGCCGTACCATTGCTCCAACAGATGTCAGGGTGGTTGAAGTCCCCCATGAGAACAAGGGCCTGCGAGCGTGAGGCTCTTCCTATCTGTCTGTAGAGTGCTTCATCCACAGAGTCCTCTTGATCAGGTGGTCTGTAGCAGATGCCCACAGTAATGTCTCCCATGGCTGTTCTCCCTTTAAACCTGACCCATCAACTCTCTGTTGACTGCTCACCTGTCCTCAGACAGAGTTGCATGCTCTGAAGCCATCACAAAGGCCTGGCGGTCGCTGTGGAGACACCCATTGTGACGGGGCCCCCACGCTGAGCGTGGGCTATTGAAGGAGCCAGAGCCCTGCAGTAACCAGTGCAGAGGAGACCCCTCCCTCGGGAGGCTGCATTTCCCGTGGCTGCCCTGCGCATCCAGGTACATGTTCTTTGACTTTGCAATCCTGTTTTAGTGTTGCCTTGAAACACATTGTGGGTGCGTGCTCTAAAGGGAGGAGAAGCTGTCAGGAGATGTGCTGGTGCCATCCCAGCTGTAGGAGCAGGGGCTGGGTGAGGAGGAGGCGCTGGGCTTGTTCCTGTGCTTGGAGCTGAGCTCTGCCTGCAGAGGTGCTGGGGGCGAAGCAGGAGCCTTCTGTGTGCAGGAGCTGCTGGTGTCAGAGGTGCTGAGAAGGTGTCAGGGCAGGAGAACTTCTACCTCCCAGTCAGAGCCTGCTGCCTCGGACAGTCCATGGGATCTGTCAGGGGGACTCCCTTGGTTTCTCTGTGTAGATAAGGAGGAGGATGATGTTCTGCAGAGCAGGGCTTCACTCTGCACTGTGCGATGGCCAGTGTAAGGCAGGCCTTTGTCCCGGGGCTGGCTGCAGGCTGTGACTGTGGGTGTGCAGCGAGGGGTGCCCATCTCTGTCCTTGCGAGCAGGGTCGCTGCAGCCTAGGGGCTGTGTGCAGGGGCAGGAGCTCTGCCTCCTGCCAGGGTCAGCACTCAGCTATGAGGATGAAAGGCACGGACCCAGAGGTATTTGCCAAGCACATCTGTGTTTGCCTTGCAATTACATGAGGCGAAAGGTCTATCAACATCCTCTTTCCAGTTCCGACGTCCTTGTTCCTTGCCAGTTCCAACATCTTCCGAGTACCAGTCAGGGACGGGTCACTCCTCATTGCCTGCTGTAGTTCCTCCTTCCCATGGTCTCTGACAGTTTCGATGCATTCCAACCCCCACACTCAGCCTGCCCGGGAGCTCCCCACAGTGCTGGGGGAGAAGCTCGGGGGGAAGGAACAACACCTGGCAGGAAAGGAAAGGAAAGGAAAGGAAAAGCGTTCTTGTGCACTGGAGAAGGTGCTGTGTGAGTCAGGGCTGCTCAGAGCTCCACATGACTCTGAGTTCAGAGGGTCCTTCTGAAAGACACTGAGGCAGCATTTGCCTTCAAAGGAAGGATTCTGAGCTCTGATGTTTTCCACTCTTGGTGGGCAGGTTGGGCAGTGGGAGCTGGGAATTTACTTCTCTGCTTTGGAGAAGGCAGCGAGAGTCTTGTCAGGACTTCTGTGAGCTTCTCCTGAGACCCTGCACGGGCAGAGATGCTCCTGGGCAGAGCCCTGCTGCCGGGAGGGGTGTGCAGGGCAGAGCTGAGCACACAGCCCATGGGATGGGCTCTGGGAGCACTGAGAGGGAGCAGAGCTGGGCCCAGAGCAGCAGCTCCTGGCAGGGACAGCTCCAGGCGGCAGAGACATGGGCAGGGAGTGGGGGGAAAGTGCAGCCCAGGCCTGGGGAGGGTGCGTTCAGGCAGCTCTCTTGGTGTCTGGCACTGGAGGTGGCTGCTGGCCATGCTCTGCTGGGCACAGTCCTTTGCTTCTCCCCATGAGACCTCCGTCATCTGCTCTTTGAATCATTGCTCCCCTGCTCTCAGCACAGGATGCTTGGTTGTTATTAAGATCAATCTGTGGTTGAAGGCAACTTAAAAGCACTGCAAGTGGAAGCAGTGGTCAAATGGGAAAGGACTCTTAGTGGCTCTGGACTAAGCTAGAAAGAGCTGAGAACTTCCAACTGTATAAATACTCTTCCCATTTTCAGTCATCCGTAGAATACTTTCTACGCCAAAGGAAAAATGTCAGCAGTGTTATACTAGGAAATAAAGAACACAGACAAAATGATTTTTGATGAGAAAATGAACATGAGCCAGCTGTGTGCAGTCGCTTGGGGTATTGTGTGCAGTTCTGGTGTCCTCAACATCAAAAGGACATGGAACTGTTGGAGCAAGTCCAGAGGAGGGCCACAAGGATGATCAGGGGACTGGAGCACCTCCCATCTGAAGACAGGCCGAGAAAGTTGGGGCTGTTCAGCCTGGAGAAGAGAAGGCTGCGTGGAGACCTCATAGCAGCCTTCCAGTATCTAAAGGAGGCCTATTAATATGCTGGAGAGGGCCTCTTCACTAGGGACTGTAGAGATAGGACAAGGGGTAACATGCTCAAACATAAACAGAGGAAGTTTAGATTGGATATAAGGAAGAAGTTCTTGACTGTAAGGGTGGTGAGGCACTGGAAGAGGTTGCCCAGGGAAGTCGTGAATGCTCCATCCCTGGCAGTGTTCAAGGCCATTTTGGATAGAGCCTTGGGTGACAGGGTTTAGTGTGAGCTGTCCCTGCCCATAGCAGGGGGGTTGGAACTAGATGGTCTTAAGGTCCTTTTCAACCCTAACTAGTCTATGATTCTACAATTCTAAGGCCATGCCGAGCCTCTCTTGTGCAGCCCAGACTCATCCGAGTCAGAAGTACAAATAGTGAACTTTACAATCAAGTTGGAATTTATCTGATATCCCTTGTGATTATCAGAGCTGGACAAAGCACTGCTTCAGAGCAAACCTGACTCCCATCCAACCTGGCCTTGAACACTGCGAAGGATGGGGCAGCCACAGCTTCTCTGCTGGTTAGGGTTCTCTGCTGGGTTAGGCTTAGGGTTAGGGTTAGGGTTTTAGGGGGTTAGGGCGTTAGGGGGTTAGGGTGTTAGGGTGTTAGGGGGTTAGGGGGTTAGGGGGTTAGGGTTAGGGTTTTATGGGGTTAGGGTTTTAGGGGGTTAGGGGGTTAGAATTTTATGGGGTTAGGTTTTTATGGGGTTAGGGTTTTAGAGTTTTAGGGTTTTAGGGTTTTAGGGTTTTAGGGTTTAGGGGTTAGGTGTTAGGGTTAGGGTTAGGGTTAGGGGTTAGGGTTAGGGATTAGGGTTAGGGTTAGCGTTAGGGTTAGGTTTAGGGTTAGGTTCAGGTTATATTTATCTCTATTCCTCAAGTCACCTTTAGGATTAGGGTTAGGGTTAGGGTTAGGGTTAGGGTTAGGTTATATTTGTCTCTATTCCTTAAGTCACCATTGTAGCGTTTAGTTATAAAGTACCTAAGATACAAACCAACACAACTGCAGTATTCAGCGTATGAAGCTTCTCTATTGATTGATGATTTCTAAACACAATCACCTACTGGAACAGTACCTAAAATACAGAACAGCAAAGTGACAAAATTTTAACATATGTACAAAGGCTTTCTTTGCAAACTACAAACTTTTCAAAAATAATCACTGCTAGAACGGTTTCAGAAATTTTCACCCTCCTGTAAATCTGTCACTGGGAGCTCAGCACAAGGGGACAGTCAAGGCCCACGCACGCCCACTGGGCACTGCGGAAGGCAGGAGGGCTGATGGCAGGTTCTAGTGATCCCTGTGCCAGGCATTCCAGAAGTCACAGAAATTTCTAAACTGAAAATTAAGAAAAAGAAATTCAAAATAACTTTTATCCGTTGCCCTTTGCAATCGTCCTGCACTCAGAATCCTAAAATGTGCTGTGCAATCTGCAAGGCTTGACAAATCCCAAAGGTTTTCATGAGCCCCATGGTGTATTTGGATTGAGTCCGTGAACCTCAGGTGCTGAGAGGAGACTGAGGACTGAGGAAAGGTGAGACTGACTGGTCTGTAATTCCCTGGCTCATCCATTTTCCCCTTCTTGAAAAATGGGGTCATATTTCCCTTTCTCCAGTCATCAGGAACTTCACCTGAGTGCCATGATTTTTCAAATATGATGGCCAGTGTCTTAGCAACTTCATTTGCCAGCTCCTTCAGGACCCGCAGATGGATGTCCAGGTCCCATGGACTTGTGTACGTTTAGGTTTTTAAGATGGTCTCAAACCAGATCCTCTCCTACAGTGGGCCTAGGGTCTTTATTCTCACATTCCCTGTGTCAGCATTCCAAGACTTGGGTGGTGCGGTCAGAGCCTTTGCCAGTGAAGACAGAGGCAAAGAAGTCATTAAGAACCTCAGCCGTCTGCAAATCTAGGGTAGCCAGTTCTCTTGATAGTTTCTGGAGGGGGCCTACGTTGTCCCTAGCCTATCTTTCATTTGCAATGTAACTATAGAATCCCTTCCTGTTATCTTTCACACCCCTAGCCAAGTTTAATTCTAACTGGGCCTTAGCTTTCCTAACCTGGTCCATAGCTTCTCAGACAACATGCCTGTATTCTTCCCAGACTGCCTGTCCTTGCTTCCACCTTTTATAAGCCTTTTTCTTCCTTCCAAGTTTCCTCAGCAGCTCCTTATCCATCCAGTCAGGTCTCCTGGCCGTCCTGCTGCACTTCCTTCTAGTTGCGATGCAATACTCTTGAGCTTGTAGTAGGAGATCCTTGAATAGCAACCAACAACCTTGGGCTTCCCTGCCCTCTAGGGCTATATCCCATGGAACCTTACTAAGCAGGTTCCTGAAGAGGCCAAAGTCTGCTCTCTTGAAGTCCAGGGCAGTGAGCTCGCTGCACGCTCTTCTCACTGTGCTGAGGATCTCAAATTCGACCATCTCATGATGGCTGCAACCAAGGCTGCTCTGGAGTGTCACATTTCCAATGAGCCCTTCCCTGTTGGTGAGCATGAGGTCTGGCATGGCACCCCTCCTTGTCGGCTCCTCTATTACTTGCAGAAGGAAGTTATCTTCCACACAATCGAGGAACCTCCTGGATTGCTTGTGCTGGGCCGTACCATTGCTCCAACAGATGTCAGGGTGGTTGAAGTCCCCCATGAGAACAAGGGCCTGCGAGCGTGAGGCTCTTCCTATCTGTCTGTAGAGTGCTTCATCCACAGAGTCCTCTTGATCAGGTGGTCTCTAGCAGATGCCCACAGTAATGTCTCCCATGGCTGTTCTCCCTTTAAACCTGACCCATCAACTCTCTGTTGACTGCTCACCTGTCCTCAGACAGAGTTGCATGCTCTGAAGCCATCACAAAGCCCTGGCGGTCGCTGTGGAGACACCCATTGTGACGGGGCCCCCACGCTGAGCGTGGGCTATTGAAGGAGCCAGAGCCCTGCAGTAACCAGTGCAGAGGAGACCCCTCCCTCGGGAGGCTGCATTTCCCGTGGCTGCCCTGCGCATCCAGGTACATGTTCTTTGACTTTGCAATCCTGTTTTAGTGTTGCCTTGAAACACATGGTGGGTGCGTGCTCTAAAGGGAGGAGAAGCTGTCAGGAGATGTGCTGGTGCCATCCCAGCTGTAGGAGCAGGGGCTGGGTGAGGAGGAGGCGCTGGGCTTGTTCCTGTGCTTGGAGCTGAGCTCTGCCTGCAGAGGTGCTGGGGGCAAAGCAGGAGCCTTCTGTGTGCAGGAGCTGCTGGTGTCAGAGGTGCTGAGAAGGTGTCAGGGCAGGAGAACTTCTACCTCCCAGTCAGAGCCTGCTGCCTCGGACAGTCCATGGGATCTGTCAGGGGGACTCCCTTGGTTTCTCTGTGTAGATAAGGAGGAGGATGATGTTCTGCAGAGCAGGGCTTCACTCTGCACTGTGCGATGGCCAGTGTAAGGCAGGCCTTTGTCCCGGGGCTGGCTGCAGGCTGTGACTGTGGGTGTGCAGCGAGGGGTGCCCATCTCTGTCCTTGCGAGCAGGGTCGCTGCAGCCTAGGGGCTGTGTGCAGGGGCAGGAGCTCTGCCTCCTGCCAGGGTCAGCACTCAGCTATGAGGATGAAAGGCACGGACCCAGAGGTATTTGCCAAGCACATCTGTGTTTGCCTTGCAATTACATGAGGCGAAAGGTCTATCAACATCCTCTTTCCAGTTCCGACGTCCTTGTTCCTTGCCAGTTCCAACATCTTCCGAGTACCAGTCAGGGACGGGTCACTCCTCATTGCCTGCTGTAGTTCCTCCTTCCCATGGTCTCTGACAGTTTCGATGCATTCCAACCCCCACACTCAGCCTGCCCGGGAGCTCCCCACAGTGCTGGGGGAGAAGCTCGGGGGGAAGGAACAACACCTGGCAGGAAAGGAAAGGAAAGGAAAGGAAAAGCGTTCTTGTGCACTGGAGAAGGTGCTGTGTGAGTCAGGGCTGCTCAGAGCTCCACATCACTCTGAGTTCAGAGAGTCCTTCTGAAAGACACTGAGGCAGCATTTGCCTTCAAAGGAAGGATTCTGAGCTCTGATGTTTTCCACTCTTGGTGGGCAGGTTGGGCAGTGGGAGCTGGGAATTTACTTCTCTGCTTTGGAGAAGGCAGCGAGAGTCTTGTCAGGACTTGTGTGAGCTTCTCCTGAGACCCTGCACGGGCAGAGATGCTCCTGGGCAGAGCCCTGCTGCCGGGAGGGGTGTGCAGGGCAGAGCTGAGCACACAGCCCATGGGATGGGCTCTGGGAGCACTGAGAGGGAGCAGAGCTGGGCCCAGAGCAGCAGCTCCTGGCAGGGACAGCTCCAGGCGGCAGAGACATGGGCAGGGAGTGGGGGGAAAGTGCAGCCCAGGCCTGGGGAGGGTGCGTTCAGGCAGCTCTCTTGGTGTCTGGCACTGGAGGTGGCTGCTGGCCATGCTCTGCTGGGCACAGTCCTTTGCTTCTCCCCATGAGACCTCCGTCATCTGCTCTTTGAATCATTGCTCCCCTGCTCTCAGCACAGGATGCTTGGTTGTTATTAAGATCAATCTGTGGTTGAAGGCAACTTAAAAGCACTGCAAGTGGAAGCAGTGGTCAAATGGGAAAGGACTCTTAGTGGCTCTGGACTAAGCTAGAAAGAGCTGAGAACTTCCAACTGTATAAATACTCTTCCCATTTTCAGTCATCCGTAGAATACTTTATACGCCAAAGGAAAAATGTCAGCAGTGTTATACTAGGAAATAAAGAACACAGACAAAATGATTTTTGATGAGAAAATGAACATGAGCCAGCTGTGTGCAGTCGCTTGGGGTATTGTGTGCAGTTCTGGTGTCCTCAACATCAAAAGGACATGGAACTGTTGGAGCAAGTCCAGAGGAGGGCCACAAGGATGATCAGGGGACTGGAGCACCTCCCATATGAAGACAGGCCGAGAAAGTTGGGGCTGTTCAGCCTGGAGAAGAGAAGGCTGCGTGGAGACCTCATAGCAGCCTTCCAGTATCTAAAGGAGGCCTATTAATATGCTGGAGAGGGCCTCTTCACTAGGGACTGTAGAGATAGGACAAGGGGTAACATGCTCAAACAGAAACAGAGGAAGTTTAGATTGGATATAAGGAAGAAGTTCTTGACTGTAAGGGTGGTGAGGCACTGGAAGAGGTTGCCCAGGGAAGTCGTGAATGCTCCATCCCTGGCAGTGTTCAAGGCCATTTTGGATAGAGCCTTGGGTGACAGGGTTTAGTGTGAGCTGTCCCTGCCCATAGCAGGGGGGTTGGAACTAGATGGTCTTAAGGTCCTTTTCAACCCTAACTAGTCTATGATTCTACAATTCTAAGGCCATGCCGAGCCTCTCTTGTGCAGCCCAGACTCATCCGAGTCAGAAGTACAAATAGTGAACTTTACAATCAAGTTGGAATTTATCTGATATCCCTTGTGATTATCAGAGCTGGACAAAGCACTGCTTCAGAGCAAACCTGACTCCCATCCAACCTGGCCTTGAACACTGCGAAGGATGGGGCAGCCACAGCTTCTCTGCTGGTTAGGGTTCTCTGCTGGGTTAGGCTTAGGGTTAGGGTTAGGGTTTTAGGGGGTTAGGGCGTTAGGGGGTTAGGGTGTTAGGGTGTTAGGGGGTTAGGGGGTTAGGGGGTTAGGGTTAGGGTTTTATGGGGTTAGGGTTTTAGGGGGTTAGGGGGTTAGAATTTTATGGGGTTAGGGTTTTATGGGGTTAGGGTTTTAGAGTTTTAGGGTTTTAGGGTTTTAGGGTTTTAGGGTTTAGGGGTTAGGGGTTAGGGTTAGGGTTAGGGTTAGGGGTTAGGGTTAGGGGTTAGGGTTAGGGTTAGCGTTAGGGTTAGGTTTAGGGTTAGGTTCAGGTTATATTTGTCTCTATTCCTAAAGTCACCATTAGGATTAGGGTTAGGGTTAGGGTTAGGGTTAGGGTTAGGTTATATTTGTCTCTATTCCTAAAGTCACCATTGTAGCGTTTAGTTATAAAGTACCTAAGATACAAACCAACACAACTGCAGTATTCAGCGTATGAAGCTTCTCTATTGATTTATGATTTCTAAACACAATCACCTACTGGAGCAGTACCTAAAATACAGAACAGCAAAGTGACAAAATTTTAACATATGTACAAAGGCTTTCTTTGCAAACTACAAACTTTTCAAAAATAATCACTGCTAGAACGGTTTCAGAAATTTTCACCCTCCTGTAAATCTGTCACTGGGAGCTCAGCACAAGGGGACAGTCAAGGCCCACGCAAGCCCACTGGGCACTGCGGAAGGCAGGAGGGCTGATGGCAGGTTCTAGTGATCCCTGTGCCAGGCATTCCAGAAGTCACAGAAATTTCTAAACTGAAAATTAAGAAAAAGAAATTCAAAATAACTTTTATCCGTTGCCCTTTGCAATCGTCCTGCACTCAGAATCCTAAAATGTGCTGTGCAATCTGCAAGGCTTGACAAATCCCAAAGGTTTTCATGAGCCCCATGGTGTATTTGGATTGAGTCCACGAAGCTCAGGTGCTGAGAGGAGACTGAGGACTGAGGAAAGGTGAGACTGACTGGTCTGTAATTCCCTGGCTCATCCATTTTCCCCTTCTTGAAAAATGGGGTCATATTTCCCTTTCTCCAGTCATCAGGAACTTCACCTGAGTGCCATGATTTTTCAAATATGATGGCCAGTGTCTTAGCAACTTCATTTGCCAGCTCCTTCAGGACCCGCAGATGGATGTCCAGGTCCCATGGACTTGTGTACGTTTAGGTTTTTAAGATGGTCTCAAACCAGATCCTCTCCTACAGTGGGCCTAGGGTCTTTATTCTCACATTCCCTGTGTCAGCATTCCAAGACTTGGGTGGTGCGGTCAGAGCCTTTGCCAGTGAAGACAGAGGCAAAGAAGTCATTAAGAACCTCAGCCGTCTGCAAATCTAGGGTAGCCAGTTCTCTTGATAGTTTCTGGAGGGGGCCTACGTTGTCCCTACCCTATCTTTCATTTGCAATGTAACTATAGAATCCCTTCCTGTTGTCTTTCACACCCCTAGCCAAGTTTAATTCTAACTGGGCCTTAGCTTTCCTAACCTGGTCCATAGCTTCTCAGACAACATGCCTGTATTCTTCCCAGACTGCCTGTCCTTGCTTCCACCTTTTATAAGCCTTTTTCTTCCTTCCAAGTTTCCTCAGCAGCTCCTTATCCATCCAGTCAGGTCTCCTGGCCGTCCTGCTGCACTTCCTTCTAGTTGCGATGCAATACTCTTGAGCTTGTAGTAGGAGATCCTTGAATAGCAACCAACAACCTTGGGCTTCCCTGCCCTCTAGGGCTATATCCCATGGAACCTTACTAAGCAGGTTCCTGAAGAGGCCAAAGTCTGCTCTCTTGAAGTCCAGGGCAGTGAGCTCGCTGCACGCTCTTCTCACTGTGCTGAGGATCTCAAATTCGACCATCTCATGATCGCTGCAACCAAGGCTGCTCTGGAGTGTCACATTTCCAATGAGCCCTTCCCTGTTGGTGAGCATGAGGTCTGGCATGGCACCCCTCCTTGTCGGCTCCTCTATTACTTGCAGAAGGAAGTTATCTTCCACACAATCGAGGAACCTCCTGGATTGCTTGTGCTGGGCCGTACCATTGCTCCAACAGATGTCAGGGTGGTTGAAGTCCCCCATGAGAACAAGGGCCTGCGAGCGTGAGGCTCTTCCTATCTGTCTGTAGAGTGCTTCATCCACAGAGTCCTCTTGATCAGGTGGTCTCTAGCAGATGCCCACAGTAATGTCTCCCATGGCTGTTCTCCCTTTAAACCTGACCCATCAACTCTCTGTTGACTGCTCACCTGTCCTCAGACAGAGTTGCATGCTCTGAAGCCATCACAAAGCCCTGGCGGTCGCTGTGGAGACACCCATTGTGACGGGGCCCCCACGCTGAGCGTGGGCTATTGAAGGAGCCAGAGCCCTGCAGTAACCAGTGCAGAGGAGACCCCTCCCTCGGGAGGCTGCATTTCCCGTGGCTGCCCTGCGCATCCAGGTACATGTTCTTTGACTTTGCAATCCTGTTTTAGTGTTGCCTTGAAACACATGGTGGGTGCGTGCTCTAAAGGGAGGAGAAGCTGTCAGGAGATGTGCTGGTGCCATCCCAGCTGTAGGAGCAGGGGCTGGGTGAGGAGGAGGCGCTGGGCTTGTTCCTGTGCTTGGAGCTGAGCTCTGCCTGCAGAGGTGCTGGGGGCGAAGCAGGAGCCTTCTGTGTGCAGGAGCTGCTGGTGTCAGAGGTGCTGAGAAGGTGTCAGGGCAGGAGAACTTCTACCTCCCAGTCAGAGCCTGCTGCCTCGGACAGTCCATGGGATCTGTCAGGGGGACTCCCTTGGTTTCTCTGTGTAGATAAGGAGGAGGATGATGTTCTGCAGAGCAGGGCTTCACTATGCACTGTGCGATGGCCAGTGTAAGGCAGGCCTTTGTCCCGGGGCTGGCTGCAGGCTGTGACTGTGGGTGTGCAGCGAGGGGTGCCCATCTCTGTCCTTGCGAGCAGGGTCGCTGCAGCCTAGGGGCTGTGTGCAGGGGCAGGAGCTCTGCCTCCTGCCAGGGTCAGCACTCAGCTATGAGGATGAAAGGCACGGACCCAGAGGTATTTGCCAAGCACATCTGTGTTTGCCTTGCAATTACATGAGGCGAAAGGTCTATCAACATCCTCTTTCCAGTTCCGACGTCCTTGTTCCTTGCCAGTTCCAACATCTTCCGAGTACCAGTCAGGGACGGGTCACTCCTCATTGCCTGCTGTAGTTCCTCCTTCCCATGGTCTCTGACAGTTTCGATGCATTCCAACCCCCACACTCAGCCTGCCCGGGAGCTCCCCACAGTGCTGGGGGAGAAGCTCGGGGGGAAGGAACAACACCTGGCAGGAAAGGAAAGGAAAGGAAAGGAAAAGCGTTCTTGTGCACTGGAGAAGGTGCTGTGTGAGTCAGGGCTGCTCAGAGCTCCACATCACTCTGAGTTCAGAGGGTCCTTCTGAAAGACACTGAGGCAGCATTTGCCTTCAAAGGAAGGATTCTGAGCTCTGATGTTTTCCACTCTTGGTGGGCAGGTTGGGCAGTGGGAGCTGGGAATTTACTTCTCTGCTTTGGAGAAGGCAGCGAGAGTCTTGTCAGGACTTGTGTGAGCTTCTCCTGAGACCCTGCACGGGCAGAGATGCTCCTGGGCAGAGCCCTGCTGCCGGGAGGGGTGTGCAGGGCAGAGCTGAGCACACAGCCCATGGGATGGGCTCTGGGAGCACTGAGAGGGAGCAGAGCTGGGCCCAGAGCAGCAGCTCCTGGCAGGGACAGCTCCAGGCGGCAGAGACATGGGCAGGGAGTGGGGGGAAAGTGCAGCCCAGGCCTGGGGAGGGTGCGTTCAGGCAGCTCTCTTGGTGTCTGGCACTGGAGGTGGCTGCTGGCCATGCTCTGCTGGGCACAGTCCTTTGCTTCTCCCCATGAGACCTCCGTCATCTGCTCTTTGAATCATTGCTCCCCTGCTCTCAGCACAGGATGCTTGGTTGTTATTAAGATCAATCTGTGGTTGAAGGCAACTTAAAAGCACTGCAAGTGGAAGCAGTGGTCAAATGGGAAAGGACTCTTAGTGGCTCTGGACTAAGCTAGAAAGAGCTGAGAACTTCCAACTGTATCAATACTCTTCCCATTTTCAGTCATCCGTAGAATACTTTATACGCCAAAGGAAAAATGTCAGCAGTGTTATACTAGGAAATAAAGAACACAGACAAAATGATTTTTGATGAGAAAATGAACATGAGCCAGCTGTGTGCAGTCGCTTGGGGTATTGTGTGCAGTTCTGGTGTCCTCAACATCAAAAGGACATGGAACTGTTGGAGCAAGTCCAGAGGAGGGCCACAAGGATGATCAGGGGACTGGAGCACCTCCCATATGAAGACAGGCCGAGAAAGTTGGGGCTGTTCAGCCTGGAGAAGAGAAGGCTGCGTGGAGACCTCATAGCAGCCTTCCAGTATCTAAAGGAGGCCTATTAATATGCTGGAGAGGGCCTCTTCACTAGGGACTGTAGAGATAGGACAAGGGGTAACATGCTCAAACAGAAACAGAGGAAGTTTAGATTGGATATAAGGAAGAAGTTCTTGACTGTAAGGGTGGTGAGGCACTGGAAGAGGTTGCCCAGGGAAGTCGTGAATGCTCCATCCCTGGCAGTGTTCAAGGCCATTTTGGATAGAGCCTTGGGTGACAGGGTTTAGTGTGAGCTGTCCCTGCCCATAGCAGGGGGGTTGGAACTAGATGGTCTTAAGGTCCTTTTCAACCCTAACTAGTCTATGATTCTACAATTCTAAGGCCATGCCGAGCCTCTCTTGTGCAGCCCAGACTCATCCGAGTCAGAAGTACAAATAGTGAACTTTACAATCAAGTTGGAATTTATCTGATATCCCTTGTGATTATCAGAGCTGGACAAAGCACTGCTTCAGAGCAAACCTGACTCCCATCCAACCTGGCCTTGAACACTGCGAAGGATGGGGCAGCCACAGCTTCTCTGCTGGTTAGGGTTCTCTGCTGGGTTAGGCTTAGGGTTAGGGTTAGGGTTTTAGGGGGTTAGGGCGTTAGGGGGTTAGGGTGTTAGGGTGTTAGGGGGTTAGGGGGTTAGGGGGTTAGGGTTAGGGTTTTATGGGGTTAGGGTTTTATGGGGTTAGGGGGTTAGGGTTTTATGGGGTTAGGGTTTTATGGGGTTAGGGTTTTAGGGTTTTAGGGTTTTAGGGTTTTATGGGGTTAGGGTTTTATGGGGTTAGGGTTTTAGGGTTTTAGGGTTTTAGGGTTTAGGGGTTAGGGTTTATAGTTAGGGTTAGGGTTAGGGTTAGGGGTTAGGGTTAGGGGTTAGGGTTATGGTTAGCGTTAGGTTTAGGTTTAGGGTTAGGTTCAGGTTATATTTGTCTCTATTCCTAAAGTCACCATTAGGATTAGGGTTAGGGTTAGGGTTAGGGTTAGGGTTAGGTTATATTTGTCTCTATTCCTAAAGTCACCATTGTAGCGTTTAGTTATAAAGTACCTAAGATACAAACCAACACAACTGCAGTATTCAGCGTATGAAGCTTCTCTATCGATTTATGATTTCTAAACACAATCACCTACTGGAACAGTACCTAAAATACAGAACAGCAAAGTGACAAAATTTTAACATATGTACAAAGGCTTTCTTTGCAAACTACAAACTTTTCAAAAATAATCACTGCTAGAACGGTTTCAGAAATTTTCACCCTCCTGTAAATCTGTCACTGGGAGCTCAGCACAAGGGGACAGTCAAGGCCCACGCAAGCCCACTGGGCACTGCGGAAGGCAGGAGGGCTGATGGCAGGTTCTAGTGATCCCTGTGCCAGGCATTCCAGAAGTCACAGAAATTTCTAAACTGAAAAGTAAGAAAAAGAAATTCAAAATAACTTTTATCCGTTGCCCTTTGCAATCGTCCTGCACTCAGAATCCTAAAATGTGCTGTGCAATCTGCAAGGCTTGACAAATCCCAAAGGTTTTCATGAGCCCCACGGTGTATTTGGATTGAGTCCACGAAGCTCAGGTGCTGAGAGGAGACTGAGGACTGAGGAAAGGTGAGACTGACTGGTCTGTAATTCCCTGGCTCATCCATTTTCCCCTTCTTGAAAAATGGGGTCATATTTCCCTTTCTCCAGTCATCAGGAACTTCACCTGAGTGCCATGATTTTTCAAATATGATGGCCAGTGTCTTAGCAACTTCATTTGCCAGCTCCTTCAGGACCCGCAGATGGATGTCCAGGTCCCATGGACTTGTGTACGTTTAGGTTTTTAAGATGGTCTCAAACCAGATCCTCTCCTACAGTGGGCCTAGGGTCTTTATTCTCACATTCCCTGTGTCAGCATTCCAAGACTTGGGTGGTGCGGTCAGAGCCTTTGCCAGTGAAGACAGAGGCAAAGAAGTCATTAAGAACCTCAGCCGTCTGCAAATCTAGGGTAGCCAGTTCTCTTGATAGTTTCTGGAGGGGGCCTACGTTGTCCCTACCCTATCTTTCATTTGCAATGTAACTATAGAATCCCTTCCTGTTGTCTTTCACACCCCTAGCCAAGTTTAATTCTAACTGGGCCTTAGCTTTCCTAACCTGGTCCATAGCTTCTCAGACAACATGCCTGTATTCTTCCCAGACTGCCTGTCCTTGCTTCCACCTTTTATAAGCCTTTTTCTTCCTTTCAAGTTTCCTCAGCAGCTCCTTATCCATCCAGTCAGGTCTCCTGGCCGTCCTGCTGCACTTCCTTCTAGTTGCGATGCAATACTCTTGAGCTTGTAGTAGGAGATCCTTGAATAGCAACCAACAACCTTGGGCTTCCCTGCCCTCTAGGGCTATATCCCATGGAACCTTACTAAGCAGGTTCCTGAAGAGGCCAAAGTCTGCTCTCTTGAAGTCCAGGGCAGTGAGCTCGCTGCACGCTCTTCTCACTGTGCTGAGGATCTCAAATTCGACCATCTCATGATCGCTGCAACCAAGGCTGCTCTGGAGTGTCACATTTCCAATGAGCCCTTCCCTGTTGGTGAGCATGAGGTCTGGCATGGCACCCCTCCTTGTCGGCTCCTCTATTACTTGCAGAAGGAAGTTATCTTCCACACAATCGAGGAACCTCCTGGATTGCTTGTGCTGGGCCGTACCATTGCTCCAACAGATGTCAGGGTGGTTGAAGTCCCCCATGAGAACAAGGGCCTGCGAGCGTGAGGCTCTTCCTATCTGTCTGTAGAGTGCTTCATCCAGAGAGTCCTCTTGATCAGGTGGTCTCTAGCAGATGCCCACAGTAATGTCTCCCATGGCTGTTCTCCCTTTAAACCTGACCCATCAACTCTCTGTTGACTGCTCACCTGTCCTCAGACAGAGTTGCATGCTCTGAAGCCATCACAAAGCCCTGGCGGTCGCTGTGGAGACACCCATTGTGACGGGGCCCCCACGCTGAGCGTGGGCTATTGAAGGAGCCAGAGCCCTGCAGTAACCAGTGCAGAGGAGACCCCTCCCTCGGGAGGCTGCATTTCCCGTGGCTGCCCTGCGCATCCAGGTACATGTTCTTTGACTTTGCAATCCTGTTTTAGTGTTGCCTTGAAACACATGGTGGGTGCGTGCTCTAAAGGGAGGAGAAGCTGTCAGGAGATGTGCTGGTGCCATCCCAGCTGTAGGAGCAGGGGCTGGGTGAGGAGGAGGCGCTGGGCTTGTTCCTGTGCTTGGAGCTGAGCTCTGCCTGCAGAGGTGCTGGGGGAGAAGCAGGAGCCTTCTGTGTGCAGGAGCTGCTGGTGTCAGAGGTGCTGAGAAGGTGTCAGGGCAGGAGAACTTCTACCTCCCAGTCAGAGCCTGCTGCCTCGGACAGTCCATGGGATCTGTCAGGGGGACTCCCTTGGTTTCTCTGTGTAGATAAGGAGGAGGATGATGTTCTGCAGAGCAGGGCTTCACTATGCACTGTGCGATGGCCAGTGTAAGGCAGGCCTTTGTCCCGGGGCTGGCTGCAGGCTGTGACTGTGGGTGTGCAGCGAGGGGTGCCCATCTCTGTCCTTGCGAGCAGGGTCGCTGCAGCCTAGGGGCTGTGTGCAGGGGCAGGAGCTCTGCCTCCTGCCAGGGTCAGCACTCAGCTATGAGGATGAAAGGCACGGACCCAGAGGTATTTGCCAAGCACATCTGTGTTTGCCTTGCAATTACATGAGGCGAAAGGTCTATCAACATCCTCTTTCCAGTTCCGACGTCCTTGTTCCTTGCCAGTTCCAACATCTTCCGAGTACCAGTCAGGGACGGGTCACTCCTCATTGCCTGCTGTAGTTCCTCCTTCCCATGGTCTCTGACAGTTTCGATGCATTCCAACCCCCACACTCAGCCTGCCCGGGAGCTCCCCACAGTGCTGGGGGAGAAGCTCGGGGGGAAGGAACAACACCTGGCAGGAAAGGAAAGGAAAGGAAAGGAAAAGCGTTCTTGTGCACTGGAGAAGGTGCTGTGTGAGTCAGGGCTGCTCAGAGCTCCACATCACTCTGAGTTCAGAGGGTCCTTCTGAAAGACACTGAGGCAGCATTTGCCTTCAAAGGAAGGATTCTGAGCTCTGATGTTTTCCACTCTTGGTGGGCAGGTTGGGCAGTGGGAGCTGGGAATTTACTTCTCTGCTTTGGAGAAGGCAGCGAGAGTCTTGTCAGGACTTGTGTGAGCTTCTCCTGAGACCCTGCACGGGCAGAGATGCTCCTGGGCAGAGCCCTGCTGCCGGGAGGGGTGTGCAGGGCAGAGCTGAGCACACAGCCCATGGGATGGGCTCTGGGAGCACTGAGAGGGAGCAGAGCTGGGCCCAGAGCAGCAGCTCCTGGCAGGGACAGCTCCAGGCGGCAGAGACATGGGCAGGGAGTGGGGGGAAAGTGCAGCCCAGGCCTGGGGAGGGTGCGTTCAGGCAGCTCTCTTGGTGTCTGGCACTGGAGGTGGCTGCTGGCCATGCTCTGCTGGGCACAGTCCTTTGCTTCTCCCCATGAGACCTCCGTCATCTGCTCTTTGAATCATTGCTCCCCTGCTCTCAGCACAGGATGCTTGGTTGTTATTAAGATCAATCTGTGGTTGAAGGCAACTTAAAAGCACTGCAAGTGGAAGCAGTGGTCAAATGGGAAAGGACTCTTAGTGGCTCTGGACTAAGCTAGAAAGAGCTGAGAACTTCCAACTGTATCAATACTCTTCCCATTTTCAGTCATCCGTAGAATACTTTATACGCCAAAGGAAAAATGTCAGCAGTGTTATACTAGGAAATAAAGAACACAGACAAAATGATTTTTGATGAGAAAATGAACATGAGCCAGCTGTGTGCAGTCGCTTGGGGTATTGTGTGCAGTTCTGGTGTCCTCAACATCAAAAGGACATGGAACTGTTGGAGCAAGTCCAGAGGAGGGCCACAAGGATGATCAGGGGACTGGAGCACCTCCCATATGAAGACAGGCCGAGAAAGTTGGGGCTGTTCAGCCTGGAGAAGAGAAGGCTGCGTGGAGACCTCATAGCAGCCTTCCAGTATCTAAAGGAGGCCTATTAATATGCTGGAGAGGGCCTCTTCACTAGGGACTGTAGAGATAGGACAAGGGGTAACATGCTCAAACAGAAACAGAGGAAGTTTAGATTGGATATAAGGAAGAAGTTCTTGACTGTAAGGGTGGTGAGGCACTGGAAGAGGTTGCCCAGGGAAGTCGTGAATGCTCCATCCCTGGCAGTGTTCAAGGCCATTTTGGATAGAGCCTTGGGTGACAGGGTTTAGTGTGAGCTGTCCCTGCCCATAGCAGGGGGGTTGGAACTAGATGGTCTTAAGGTCCTTTTCAACCCTAACTAGTCTATGATTCTACAATTCTAAGGCCATGCCGAGCCTCTCTTGTGCAGCCCAGACTCATCCGAGTCATAAGTACAAATAGTGAACTTTACAATCAAGTTGGAATTTATCTGATATCCCTTGTGATTATCAGAGCTGGACAAAGCACTGCTTCAGAGCAAACCTGACTCCCATCCAACCTGGCCTTGAACACTGCGAAGGATGGGGCAGCCACAGCTTCTCTGCTGGTTAGGGTTCTCTGCTGGGTTAGGCTTAGGGTTAGGGTTAGGGTTTTAGGGGGTTAGGGCGTTAGGGGGTTAGGGTGTTAGGGTGTTAGGGGGTTAGGGGGTTAGGGGGTTAGGGTTAGGGTTTTATGGGGTTAGGGTTTTAGGGGGTTAGGGGGTTAGAATTTTATGGGGTTAGGGTTTTATGGGGTTAGGGTTTTAGAGTTTTAGGGTTTTAGGGTTTTAGGGGTTCGGGGTTAGGGGTTAGGGTTAGGGTTAGGGTTAGGGTTAGGGGTTAGGGTTAGGGTTAGCGTTAGGGTTAGGTTTAGGGTTAGGTTCAGGTTATATTTGTCTCTATTCCTCAAGTCACCTTTAGGATTAGGGTTAGGGTTAGGGTTAGGGTTAGGGTTAGGTTATATTTGTCTCTATTCCTTAAGTCACCATTGTAGCGTTTAGTTATAAAGTACCTAAGATACAAACCAACACAACTGCAGTATTCAGCGTATGAAGCTTCTCTATTGATTTATGATTTCTAAACACAATCACCTACTGGAACAGTACCTAAAATACAGAACAGCAAAGTGACAAAATTTTAACATATGTACAAAGGCTTTCTTTGCAAACTACAAACTTTTCAAAAATAATCACTGCTAGAATGGTTTCAGAAATTTTCACCCTCCTGTAAATCTGTCACTGGGAGCTCAGCACAAGGGGACAGTCAAGGCCCACGCACGCCCACTGGGCACTGCGGAAGGCAGGAGGGCTGATGGCAGGTTCTAGTGATCCCTGTGCCAGGCATTCCAGAAGTCACAGAAATTTCTAAACTGAAAAGTAAGAAAAAGAAATTCAAAATAACTTTTATCCGTTGCCCTTTGCAATCGTCCTGCACTCAGAATCCTAAAATGTGCTGTGCAATCTGCAAGGCTTGACAAATCCCAAAGGTTTTCATGAGCCCCATGGTGTATTTGGATTGAGTCCACGAAGCTCAGGTGCTGAGAGGAGACTGAGGACTGAGGAAAGGTGAGACTGACTGGTCTGTAATTCCCTGGCTCATCCATTTTCCCCTTCTTGAAAAATGGGGTCATATTTCCCTTTCTCCAGTCATCAGGAACTTCACCTGAGTGCCATGATTTTTCAAATATGATGGCCAGTGTCTTAGCAACTTCATTTGCCAGCTCCTTCAGGACCCGCAGATGGATGTCCAGGTCCCATGGACTTGTGTACGTTTAGGTTTTTAAGATGGTCTCAAACCAGATCCTCTCCTACAGTGGGCCTAGGGTCTTTATTCTCACATTCCCTGTGTCAGCATTCCAAGACTTGGGTGGTGCGGTCAGAGCCTTTGCCAGTGAAGACAGAGGCAAAGAAGTCATTAAGAACCTCAGCCGTCTGCAAATCTAGGGTAGCCAGTTCTCTTGATAGTTTCTGGAGGGGGCCTACGTTGTCCCTACCCTATCTTTCATTTGCAATGTAACTATAGAATCCCTTCCTGTTATCTTTCACACCCCTAGCCAAGTTTAATTCTAACTGGGCCTTAGCTTTCCTAACCTGGTCCATAGCTTCTCAGACAACATGCCTGTATTCTTCCCAGACTGCCTGTCCTTGCTTCCACCTTTTATAAGCCTTTTTCTTCCTTCCAAGTTTCCTCAGCAGCTCCTTATCCATCCAGTCAGGTCTCCTGGCCGTCCTGCTGCACTTCCTTCTAGTTGCGATGCAATACTCTTGAGCTTGTAGTAGGAGATCCTTGAATAGCAACCAACAACCTTGGGCTCCCCTGCCCTCTAGGGCTATATCCCATGGAACCTTACTAAGCAGGTTCCTGAAGAGGCCAAAGTCTGCTCTCTTGAAGTCCAGGGCAGTGAGCTCGCTGCACGCTCTTCTCACTGTGCTGAGGATCTCAAATTCGACCATCTCATGATGGCTGCAACCAAGGCTGCTCTGGAGTGTCACATTTCCAATGAGCCCTTCCCTGTTGGTGAGCATGAGGTCTGGCATGGCACCCCTCCTTGTCGGCTCCTCTATTACTTGCAGAAGGAAGTTATCTTCCACACAATCGAGGAACCTCCTGGATTGCTTGTGCTGGGCCGTACCATTGCTCCAACAGATGTCAGGGTGGTTGAAGTCCCCCATGAGAACAAGGGCCTGCGAGCGTGAGGCTCTTCCTATCTGTCTGTAGAGTGCTTCATCCACAGAGTCCTCTTGATCAGGTGGTCTGTAGCAGATGCCCACAGTAATGTCTCCCATGGCTGTTCTCCCTTTAAACCTGACCCATCAACTCTCTGTTGACTGCTCACCTGTCCTCAGACAGAGTTGCATGCTCTGAAGCCATCACAAAGGCCTGGCGGTCGCTGTGGAGACACCCATTGTGACGGGGCCCCCACGCTGAGCGTGGGCTATTGAAGGAGCCAGAGCCCTGCAGTAACCAGTGCAGAGGAGACCCCTCCCTCGGGAGGCTGCATTTCCCGTGGCTGCCCTGCGCATCCAGGTACATGTTCTTTGACTTTGCAATCCTGTTTTAGTGTTGCCTTGAAACACATTGTGGGTGCGTGCTCTAAAGGGAGGAGAAGCTGTCAGGAGATGTGCTGGTGCCATCCCAGCTGTAGGAGCAGGGGCTGGGTGAGGAGGAGGCGCTGGGCTTGTTCCTGTGCTTGGAGCTGAGCTCTGCCTGCAGAGGTGCTGGGGGCGAAGCAGGAGCCTTCTGTGTGCAGGAGCTGCTGGTGTCAGAGGTGCTGAGAAGGTGTCAGGGCAGGAGAACTTCTACCTCCCAGTCAGAGCCTGCTGCCTCGGACAGTCCATGGGATCTGTCAGGGGGACTCCCTTGGTTTCTCTGTGTAGATAAGGAGGAGGATGATGTTCTGCAGAGCAGGGCTTCACTATGCACTGTGCGATGGCCAGTGTAAGGCAGGCCTTTGTCCCGGGGCTGGCTGCAGGCTGTGACTGTGGGTGTGCAGCGAGGGGTGCCCATCTCTGTCCTTGCGAGCAGGGTCGCTGCAGCCTAGGGGCTGTGTGCAGGGGCAGGAGCTCTGCCTCCTGCCAGGGTCAGCACTCAGCTATGAGGATGAAAGGCACGGACCCAGAGGTATTTGCCAAGCACATCTGTGTTTGCCTTGCAATTACATGAGGCGAAAGGTCTATCAACATCCTCTTTCCAGTTCCGACGTCCTTGTTCCTTGCCAGTTCCAACATCTTCCGAGTACCAGTCAGGGACGGGTCACTCCTCATTGCCTGCTGTAGTTCCTCCTTCCCATGGTCTCTGACAGTTTCGATGCATTCCAACCCCCACACTCAGCCTGCCCGGGAGCTCCCCACAGTGCTGGGGGAGAAGCTCGGGGGGAAGGAACAACACCTGGCAGGAAAGGAAAGGAAAGGAAAGGAAAGGAAAGGAAAGGAAAAGCGTTCTTGTGCACTGGAGAAGGTGCTGTGTGAGTCAGGGCTGCTCAGAGCTCCACATCACTCTGAGTTCAGAGGGTCCTTCTGAAAGACACTGAGGCAGCATTTGCCTTCAAAGGAAGGATTCTGAGCTCTGATGTTTTCCACTCTTGGTGGGCAGGTTGGGCAGTGGGAGCTGGGAATTTACTTCTCTGCTTTGGAGAAGGCAGCGAGAGTCTTGTCAGGACTTGTGTGAGCTTCTCCTGAGACCCTGCACGGGCAGAGATGCTCCTGGGCAGAGCCCTGCTGCCGGGAGGGGTGTGCAGGGCAGAGCTGAGCACACAGCCCATGGGATGGGCTCTGGGAGCACTGAGAGGGAGCAGAGCTGGGCCCAGAGCAGCAGCTCCTGGCAGGGACAGCTCCAGGCGGCAGA
Organism: Psittacula echo; assembly: GCF_963264785.1. NCBI lineage: Eukaryota > Metazoa > Chordata > Aves > Psittaciformes > Psittacidae > Psittacula > Psittacula echo. Next base: position 156,693 of record NW_027664204.1, on the reverse strand, counting down.
GACATGGGCAGGGAGTGGGGGGAAAGTGCAGCCCAGGCCTGGGGAGGGTGCGTTCAGGCAGCTCTCTTGGTGTCTGGCACTGGAGGTGGCTGCTGGCCATGCTCTGCTGGGCACAGTCCTTTGCTTCTCCCCATGAGACCTCCGTCATCTGCTCTTTGAATCATTGCTCCCCTGCTCTCAGCACAGGATGCTTGGTTGTTATTAAGATCAATCTGTGGTTGAAGGCAACTTAAAAGCACTGCAAGTGGAAGCAGTGGTCAAATGGGAAAGGACTCTTAGTGGCTCTGGACTAAGCTAGAAAGAGCTGAGAACTTCCAACTGTATAAATACTCTTCCCATTTTCAGTCATCCGTAGAATACTTTATACGCCAAAGGAAAAATGTCAGCAGTGTTATACTAGGAAATAAAGAACATAGACAAAATGATTTTTGATGAGAAAATGAACATGAGCCAGCTGTGTGCAGTCGCTTGGGGTATTGTGTGCAGTTCTGGTGTCCTCAACATCAAAAGGACATGGAACTGTTGGAGCAAGTCCAGAGGAGGGCCACAAGGATGATCAGGGGACTGGAGCACCTCCCATATGAAGACAGGCCGAGAAAGTTGGGGCTGTTCAGCCTGGAGAAGAGAAGGCTGCGTGGAGACCTCATAGCAGCCTTCCAGTATCTAAAGGAGGCCTATTAATATGCTGGAGAGGGCCTCTTCACTAGGGACTGTAGAGATAGGACAAGGGGTAACATGCTCAAACATAAACAGAGGAAGTTTAGATTGGATATAAGGAAGAAGTTCTTGACTGTAAGGGTGGTGAGGCACTGGAAGAGGTTGCCCAGGGAAGTCGTGAATGCTCCATCCCTGGCAGTGTTCAAGGCCATTTTGGATAGAGCCTTGGGTGACAGGGTTTAGTGTGAGCTGTCCCTGCCCATAGCAGGGGGGTTGGAACTAGATGGTCTTAAGGTCCTTTTCAACCCTAACTAGTCTATGATTCTACAATTCTAAGGCCATGCCGAGCCTCTCTTGTGCAGCCCAGACTCATCCGAGTCAGAAGTACAAATAGTGAACTTTACAATCAAGTTGGAATTTATCTGATATCCCTTGTGATTATCAGAGCTGGACAAAGCACTGCTTCAGAGCAAACCTGACTCCCATCCAACCTGGCCTTGAACACTGCGAAGGATGGGGCAGCCACAGCTTCTCTGCTGGTTAGGGTTCTCTGCTGGGTTAGGCTTAGGGTTAGGGTTAGGGTTTTAGGGGGTTAGGGCGTTAGGGGGTTAGGGTGTTAGGGTGTTAGGGGGTTAGGGGGTTAGGGGGTTAGGGTTAGGGTTTTATGGGGTTAGGGTTTTATGGGGTTATGGGGTTAGGGTTTTATGGGGTTAGGGTTTTATGGGGTTAGGGTTTTAGAGTTTTAGGGTTTTAGGGTTTTAGGGTTTTAGGGTTTAGGGGTTAGGGGTTAGGGTTAGGGTTAGGGTTAGGGGTTAGGGTTAGGGGTTATGGTTAGGGTTAGCGTTAGGGTTAGGTTTAGGGTTAGGTTCAGGTTGTATTTGTCTCTATTCCTAAAGTCACCTTTAGGATTAGGGTTAGGGTTAGGGTTAGGGTTAGGGTTAGGTTATATTTGTCTCTATTCCTTAAGTCACCATTGTAGCGTTTAGTTATAAAGTACCTAAGATACAAACCAACACAACTGCAGTTCTAGTGATCCCTGTGCCAGGCATTCCAGAAGTCACAGAAATTTCTAAACTGAAAAGTAAGAAAAAGAAATTCAAAATAACTTTTATCCGTTGCCCTTTGCAATCTTCCTGCACTCAGAATCCTAAAATGTGCTGTGCAATCTGCAAGGCTTGACAAATCCCAAAGGTTTTCATGAGCCCCATGGTGTATTTGGATTGAGTCCACGAAGCTCAGGTGCTGAGAGGAGACTGAGGACTGAGGAAAGGTGAGACTGACTGGTCTGTAATTCCCTGGCTCATCCATTTTCCCCTTCTTGAAAAATGGGGTCATATTTCCCTTTCTCCAGTCATCAGGAACTTCACCTGAGTGCCATGATTTTTCAAATATGATGGCCAGTGTCTTAGCAACTTCATTTGCCAGCTCCTTCAGGACCCGCAGATGGATGTCCAGGTCCCATGGACTTGTGTACGTTTAGGTTTTTAAGATGGTCTCAAACCAGATCCTCTCCTACAGTGGGCCTAGGGTCTTTATTCTCACATTCCCTGTGTCAGCATTCCAAGACTTGGGTGGTGCGGTCAGAGCCTTTGCCAGTGAAGACAGAGGCAAAGAAGTCATTAAGAACCTCAGCCGTCTGCAAATCTAGGGTAGCCAGTTCTCTTGATAGTTTCTGGAGGGGGCCTATGTTGTCCCTACCCTATCTTTCATTTGCAATGTAACTATAGAATCCCTTCCTGTTATCTTTCACACCCCTAGCCAAGTTTAATTCTAACTGGGCCTTAGCTTTCCTAACCTGGTCCATAGCTTCTCAGACAACATGCCTGTATTCTTCCCAGACTGCCTGTCCTTGCTTCCACCTTTTATAAGCCTTTTTCTTCCTTCCAAGTTTCCTCAGCAGCTCCTTATCCATCCAGTCAGGTCTCCTGGCCGTCCTGCTGCACTTCCTTCTAGTTGCGATGCAATACTCTTGAGCTTGTAGTAGGAGATCCTTGAATAGCAACCAACAACCTTGGGCTTCCCTGCCCTCTAGGGCTATATCCCATGGAACCTTACTAAGCAGGTTCCTGAAGAGGCCAAAGTCTGCTCTCTTGAAGTCCAGGGCAGTGAGCTCGCTGCACGCTCTTCTCACTGTGCTGAGGATCTCAAATTCGACCATCTCATGATCGCTGCAACCAAGGCTGCTCTGGAGTGTCACATTTCCAATGAGCCCTTCCCTGTTGGTGAGCATGAGGTCTGGCATGGCACCCCTCCTTGTCGGCTCCTCTATTACTTGCAGAAGGAAGTTATCTTCCACACAATCGAGGAACCTCCTGGATTGCTTGTGCTGGGCCGTACCATTGCTCCAACAGATGTCAGGGTGGTTGAAGTCCCCCATGAGAACAAGGGCCTGCGAGCGTGAGGCTCTTCCTATCTGTCTGTAGAGTGCTTCATCCACAGAGTCCTCTTGATCAGGTGGTCTGTAGCAGATGCCCACAGTAATGTCTCCCATGGCTGTTCTCCCTTTAAACCTGACCCATCAACTCTCTGTTGACTGCTCACCTGTCCTCAGACAGAGTTGCATGCTCTGAAGCCATCACAAAGCCCTGGCGGTCGCTGTGGAGACACCCATTGTGACGGGGCCCCCACGCTGAGCGTGGGCTATTGAAGGAGCCAGAGCCCTGCAGTAACCAGTGCAGAGGAGACCCCTCCCTCGGGAGGCTGCATTTCCCGTGGCTGCCCTGCGCATCCAGGTACATGTTCTTTGACTTTGCAATCCTGTTTTAGTGTTGCCTTGAAACACATTGTGGGTGCGTGCTCTAAAGGGAGGAGAAGCTGTCAGGAGATGTGCTGGTGCCATCCCAGCTGTAGGAGCAGGGGCTGGGTGAGGAGGAGGCGCTGGGCTTGTTCCTGTGCTTGGAGCTGAGCTCTGCCTGCAGAGGTGCTGGGGGAGAAGCAGGAGCCTTCTGTGTGCAGGAGCTGCTGGTGTCAGAGGTGCTGAGAAGGTGTCAGGGCAGGAGAACTTCTACCTCCCAGTCAGAGCCTGCTGCCTCGGACAGTCCATGGGATCTGTCAGGGGGACTCCCTTGGTTTCTCTGTGTAGATAAGGAGGAGGATGATGTTCTGCAGAGCAGGGCTTCACTATGCACTGTGCGATGGCCAGTGTAAGGCAGGCCTTTGTCCCGGGGCTGGCTGCAGGCTGTGACTGTGGGTGTGCAGCGAGGGGTGCCCATCTCTGTCCTTGCGAGCAGGGTCGCTGCAGCCTAGGGGCTGTGTGCAGGGGCAGGAGCTCTGCCTCCTGCCAGGGTCAGCACTCAGCTATGAGGATGAAAGGCACGGACCCAGAGGTATTTGCCAAGCACATCTGTGTTTGCCTTGCAATTACATGAGGCGAAAGGTCTATCAACATCCTCTTTCCAGTTCCGACGTCCTTGTTCCTTGCCAGTTCCAACATCTTCCGAGTACCAGTCAGGGACGGGTCACTCCTCATTGCCTGCTGTAGTTCCTCCTTCCCATGGTCTCTGACAGTTTCGATGCATTCCAACCCCCACACTCAGCCTGCCCGGGAGCTCCCCACAGTGCTGGGGGAGAAGCTCGGGGGGAAGGAACAACACCTGGCAGGAAAGGAAAGGAAAGGAAAGGAAAGGAAAGGAAAAGCGTTCTTGTGCACTGGAGAAGGTGCTGTGTGAGTCAGGGCTGCTCAGAGCTCCACATGACTCTGAGTTCAGAGGGTCCTTCTGAAAGACACTGAGGCAGCATTTGCCTTCAAAGGAAGGATTCTGAGCTCTGATGTTTTCCACTCTTGGTGGGCAGGTTGGGCAGTGGGAGCTGGGAATTTACTTCTCTGCTTTGGAGAAGGCAGCGAGAGTCTTGTCAGGACTTGTGTGAGCTTCTCCTGAGACCCTGCACGGGCAGAGATGCTCCTGGGCAGAGCCCTGCTGCCGGGAGGGGTGTGCAGGGCAGAGCTGAGCACACAGCCCATGGGATGGGCTCTGGGAGCACTGAGAGGGAGCAGAGCTGGGCCCAGAGCAGCAGCTCCTGGCAGGGACAGCTCCAGGCGGCAGAGACATGGGCAGGGAGTGGGGGGAAAGTGCAGCCCAGGCCTGGGGAGGGTGCGTTCAGGCAGCTCTCTTGGTGTCTGGCACTGGAGGTGGCTGCTGGCCATGCTCTGCTGGGCACAGTCCTTTGCTTCTCCCCATGAGACCTCCGTCATCTGCTCTTTGAATCATTGCTCCCCTGCTCTCAGCACAGGATGCTTGGTTGTTATTAAGATCAATCTGTGGTTGAAGGCAACTTAAAAGCACTGCAAGTGGAAGCAGTGGTCAAATGGGAAAGGACTCTTAGTGGCTCTGGACTAAGCTAGAAAGAGCTGAGAACTTCCAACTGTATAAATACTCTTCCCATTTTCAGTCATCCGTAGAATACTTTATACGCCAAAGGAAAAATGTCAGCAGTGTTATACTAGGAAATAAAGAACACAGACAAAATGATTTTTGATGAGAAAATGAACATGAGCCAGCTGTGTGCAGTCGCTTGGGGTATTGTGTGCAGTTCTGGTGTCCTCAACATCAAAAGGACATGGAACTGTTGGAGCAAGTCCAGAGGAGGGCCACAAGGATGATCAGGGGACTGGAGCACCTCCCATATGAAGACAGGCCGAGAAAGTTGGGGCTGTTCAGCCTGGAGAAGAGAAGGCTGCGTGGAGACCTCATAGCAGCCTTCCAGTATCTAAAGGAGGCCTATTAATATGCTGGAGAGGGCCTCTTCACTAGGGACTGTAGAGATAGGACAAGGGGTAACATGCTCAAACAGAAACAGAGGAAGTTTAGATTGGATATAAGGAAGAAGTTCTTGACTGTAAGGGTGGTGAGGCACTGGAAGAGGTTGCCCAGGGAAGTCGTGAATGCTCCATCCCTGGCAGTGTTCAAGGCCATTTTGGATAGAGCCTTGGGTGACAGGGTTTAGTGTGAGCTGTCCCTGCCCATAGCAGGGGGGTTGGAACTAGATGGTCTTAAGGTCCTTTTCAACCCTAACTAGTCTATGATTCTACAATTCTAAGGCCATGCCGAGCCTCTCTTGTGCAGCCCAGACTCATCCGAGTCAGAAGTACAAATAGTGAACTTTACAATCAAGTTGGAATTTATCTGATATCCCTTGTGATTATCAGAGCTGGACAAAGCACTGCTTCAGAGCAAACCTGACTCCCATCCAACCTGGCCTTGAACACTGCGAAGGATGGGGCAGCCACAGCTTCTCTGCTGGTTAGGGTTCTCTGCTGGGTTAGGCTTAGGGTTAGGGTTAGGGTTTTAGGGGGTTAGGGCGTTAGGGGGTTAGGGTGTTAGGGTGTTAGGGGGTTAGGGGGTTAGGGGGTTAGGGTTAGGGTTTTATGGGGTTAGGGTTTTATGGGGTTAGGGGGTTAGGGTTTTATGGGGTTAGGGTTTTAGAGTTTTAGGGTTTTAGGGTTTAGGGGTTAGGGTTTAGAGTTAGGGTTAGGGTTAGGGTTAGGGGTTAGGGTTAGGGGTTAGGGTTATGGTTAGCGTTAGGGTTAGGTTTAGGGTTAGGTTCAGGTTATATTTGTCTCTATTCCTAAAGTCACCATTAGGATTAGGGTTAGGGTTAGGGTTAGGGTTAGGGTTAGGTTATATTTGTCTCTATTCCTAAAGTCACCATTGTAGCGTTTAGTTATAAAGTACCTAAGATACAAACCAACACAACTGCAGTATTCAGCGTATGAAGCTTCTCTATTGATTTATGATTTCTAAACACAATCACCTACTGGAACAGTACCTAAAATACAGAACAGCAAAGTGACAAAATTTTAACATATGTACAAAGGCTTTCTTTGCAAACTACAAACTTTTCAAATATAATCACTGCTAGAACGGTTTCAGAAATTTTCACCCTCCTGTAAATCTGTCACTGGGAGCTCGGCACAAGGGGACAGTCAAGGCCCACGCACGCCCACTGGGCACTGCGGAAGGCAGGAGGGCTGATGGCAGGTTCTAGTGATCCCTGTGCCAGGCATTCCAGAAGTCACAGAAATTTCTAAACTGAAAAGTAAGAAAAAGAAATTCAAAATAACTTTTATCCGTTGCCCTTTGCAATCGTCCTGCACTCAGAATCCTAAAATGTGCTGTGCAATCTGCAAGGCTTGACAAATCCCAAAGGTTTTCATGAGCCCCATGGTGTATTTGGATTGAGTCCACGAAGCTCAGGTGCTGAGAGGAGACTGAGGACTGAGGAAAGGTGAGACTGACAGGTCTGTAATTCCCTGGCTCATCCATTTTCCCCTTCTTGAAAAATGGGGTCATATTTCCCTTTCTCCAGTCATCAGGAACTTCACCTGAGTGCCATGATTTTTCAAATATGATGGCCAGTGTCTTAGCAACTTCATTTGCCAGCTCCTTCAGGACCCGCAGATGGATGTCCAGGTCCCATGGACTTGTGTACGTTTAGGTTTTTAAGATGGTCTCAAACCAGATCCTCTCCTACAGTGGGCCTAGGGTCTTTATTCTCACATTCCCTGTGTCAGCATTCCAAGACTTGGGTGGTGCGGTCAGAGCCTTTGCCAGTGAAGACAGAGGCAAAGAAGTCATTAAGAACCTCAGCCGTCTGCAAATCTAGGGTAGCCAGTTCTCTTGATAGTTTCTGGAGGGGGCCTACGTTGTCCCTACCCTATCTTTCATTTGCAATGTAACTATAGAATCCCTTCCTGTTGTCTTTCACACCCCTAGCCAAGTTTAATTCTAACTGGGCCTTAGCTTTCCTAACCTGGTCCATAGCTTCTCAGACAACATGCCTGTATTCTTCCCAGACTGCCTGTCCTTGCTTCCACCTTTTATAAGCCTTTTTCTTCCTTCCAAGTTTCCTCAGCAGCTCCTTATCCATCCAGTCAGGTCTCCTGGCCGTCCTGCTGCACTTCCTTCTAGTTGCGATGCAATACTCTTGAGCTTGTAGTAGGAGATCCTTGAATAGCAACCAACAACCTTGGGCTTCCCTGCCCTCTAGGGCTATATCCCATGGAACCTTACTAAGCAGGTTCCTGAAGAGGCCAAAGTCTGCTCTCTTGAAGTCCAGGGCAGTGAGCTCGCTGCACGCTCTTCTCACTGTGCTGAGGATCTCAAATTCGACCATCTCATGATGGCTGCAACCAAGGCTGCTCTGGAGTGTCACATTTCCAATGAGCCCTTCCCTGTTGGTGAGCATGAGGTCTGGCATGGCACCCCTCCTTGTCGGCTCCTCTATTACTTGCAGAAGGAAGTTATCTTCCACACAATCGAGGAACCTCCTGGATTGCTTGTGCTGGGCCGTACCATTGCTCCAACAGATGTCAGGGTGGTTGAAGTCCCCCATGAGAACAAGGGCCTGCGAGCGTGAGGCTCTTCCTATCTGTCTGTAGAGTGCTTCATCCACAGAGTCCTCTTGATCAGGTGGTCTCTAGCAGATGCCCACAGTAATGTCTCCCATGGCTGTTCTCCCTTTAAACCTGACCCATCAACTCTCTGTTGACTGCTCACCTGTCCTCAGACAGAGTTGCATGCTCTGAAGCCATCACAAAGCCCTGGCGGTCGCTGTGGAGACACCCATTGTGACGGGGCCCCCACGCTGAGCGTGGGCTATTGAAGGAGCCAGAGCCCTGCAGTAACCAGTGCAGAGGAGACCCCTCCCTCGGGAGGCTGCATTTCCCGTGGCTGCCCTGCGCATCCAGGTACATGTTCTTTGACTTTGCAATCCTGTTTTAGTGTTGCCTTGAAACACATGGTGGGTGCGTGCTCTAAAGGGGGGAGAAGCTGTCAGGAGATGTGCTGGTGCCATCCCAGCTGTAGGAGCAGGGGCTGGGTGAGGAGGAGGCGCTGGGCTTGTTCCTGTGCTTGGAGCTGAGCTCTGCCTGCAGAGGTGCTGGGGGCGAAGCAGGAGCCTTCTGTGTGCAGGAGCTGCTGGTGTCAGAGGTGCTGAGAAGGTGTCAGGGCAGGAGAACTTCTACCTCCCAGTCAGAGCCTGCTGCCTCGGACAGTCCATGGGATCTGTCAGGGGGACTCCCTTGGTTTCTCTGTGTAGATAAGGAGGAGGATGATGTTCTGCAGAGCAGGGCTTCACTATGCACTGTGCGATGGCCAGTGTAAGGCAGGCCTTTGTCCCGGGGCTGGCTGCAGGCTGTGACTGTGGGTGTGCAGCGAGGGGTGCCCATCTCTGTCCTTGCGAGCAGGGTCGCTGCAGCCTAGGGGCTGTGTGCAGGGGCAGGAGCTCTGCCTCCTGCCAGGGTCAGCACTCAGCTATGAGGATGAAAGGCACGGACCCAGAGGTATTTGCCAAGCACATCTGTGTTTGCCTTGCAATTACATGAGGCGAAAGGTCTATCAACATCCTCTTTCCAGTTCCGACGTCCTTGTTCCTTGCCAGTTCCAACATCTTCCGAGTACCAGTCAGGGACGGGTCACTCCTCATTGCCTGCTGTAGTTCCTCCTTCCCATGGTCTCTGACAGTTTCGATGCATTCCAACCCCCACACTCAGCCTGCCCGGGAGCTCCCCACAGTGCTGGGGGAGAAGCTCGGGGGGAAGGAACAACACCTGGCAGGAAAGGAAAGGAAAGGAAAGGAAAAGCGTTCTTGTGCACTGGAGAAGGTGCTGTGTGAGTCAGGGCTGCTCAGAGCTCCACATCACTCTGAGTTCAGAGGGTCCTTCTGAAAGACACTGAGGCAGCATTTGCCTTCAAAGGAAGGATTCTGAGCTCTGATGTTTTCCACTCTTGGTGGGCAGGTTGGGCAGTGGGAGCTGGGAATTTACTTCTCTGCTTTGGAGAAGGCAGCGAGAGTCTTGTCAGGACTTGTGTGAGCTTCTCCTGAGACCCTGCACGGGCAGAGATGCTCCTGGGCAGAGCCCTGCTGCCGGGAGGGGTGTGCAGGGCAGAGCTGAGCACGCAGCCCATGGGATGGGCTCTGGGAGCACTGAGAGGGAGCAGAGCTGGGCCCAGAGCAGCAGCTCCTGGCAGGGACAGCTCCAGGCGGCAGAGACATGGGCAGGGAGTGGGGGGAAAGTGCAGCCCAGGCCTGGGGAGGGTGCGTTCAGGCAGCTCTCTTGGTGTCTGGCACTGGAGGTGGCTGCTGGCCATGCTCTGCTGGGCACAGTCCTTTGCTTCTCCCCATGAGACCTCCGTCATCTGCTCTTTGAATCATTGCTCCCCTGCTCTCAGCACAGGATGCTTGGTTGTTATTAAGATCAATCTGTGGTTGAAGGCAACTTAAAAGCACTGCAAGTGGAAGCAGTGGTCAAATGGGAAAGGACTCTTAGTGGCTCTGGACTAAGCTAGAAAGAGCTGAGAACTTCCAACTGTATAAATACTCTTCCCATTTTCAGTCATCCGTAGAATACTTTATACGCCAAAGGAAAAATGTCAGCAGTGTTATACTAGGAAATAAAGAACACAGACAAAATGATTTTTGATGAGAAAATGAACATGAGCCAGCTGTGTGCAGTCGCTTGGGGTATTGTGTGCAGTTCTGGTGTCCTCAACATCAAAAGGACATGGAACTGTTGGAGCAAGTCCAGAGGAGGGCCACAAGGATGATGAGGGGACTGGAGCACCTCCCATATGAAGACAGGCCGAGAAAGTTGGGGCTGTTCAGCCTGGAGAAGAGAAGGCTGCGTGGAGACCTCATAGCAGCCTTCCAGTATCTAAAGGAGGCCTATTAATATGCTGGAGAGGGCCTCTTCACTAGGGACTGTAGAGATAGGACAAGGGGTAACATGCTCAAACAGAAACAGAGGAAGTTTAGATTGGATATAAGGAAGAAGTTCTTGACTGTAAGGGTGGTGAGGCACTGGAAGAGGTTGCCCAGGGAAGTCGTGAATGCTCCATCCCTGGCAGTGTTCAAGGCCATTTTGGATAGAGCCTTGGGTGACAGGGTTTAGTGTGAGCTGTCCCTGCCCATAGCAGGGGGGTTGGAACTAGATGGTCTTAAGGTCCTTTTCAACCCTAACTAGTCTATGATTCTACAATTCTAAGGCCATGCCGAGCCTCTCTTGTGCAGCCCAGACTCATCCGAGTCAGAAGTACAAATAGTGAACTTTACAATCAAGTTGGAATTTATCTGATATCCCTTGTGATTATCAGAGCTGGACAAAGCACTGCTTCAGAGCAAACCTGGCTCCCATCCAACCTGGCCTTGAACACTGCGAAGGATGGGGCAGCCACAGCTTCTCTGCTGGTTAGGGTTCTCTGCTGGGTTAGGCTTAGGGTTAGGGTTAGGGTTTTAGGGGGTTAGGGCGTTAGGGGGTTAGGGTGTTAGGGTGTTAGGGGGTTAGGGGGTTAGGGGGTTAGGGTTAGGGTTTTATGGGGTTAGGGTTTTAGGGGGTTAGGGGGTTAGGGTTTTATGGGGTTAGGGTTTTATGGGGTTAGGGTTTTAGAGTTTTAGGGTTTTAGGGTTTTAGGGTTTTAGGGTTTAGGGGTTAGGGGTTAGGGTTAGGGTTAGGGTTAGGGGTTAGGGTTAGGGGTTAGGGTTAGGGTTAGCGTTAGGGTTAGGTTTAGGGTTAGGTTCAGGTTATATTTGTCTCTATTCCTAAAGTCACCTTTAGGATTAGGGTTAGGGTTAGGGTTAGGGTTAGGGTTAGGTTATATTTGTCTCTATTCCTTAAGTCACCATTGTAGCGTTTAGTTATAAAGTACCTAAGATACAAACCATCACAACTGCAGTATTCAGCGTATGAAGCTTCTCTATTGATTTATGATTTCTAAACACAATCACCTACTGGAACAGTACCTAAAATACAGAACAGCAAAGTGACAAAATTTTAACATATGTACAAAGGCTTTCTTTGCAAACTACAAACTTTTCAAAAATAATCACTGCTAGAATGGTTTCAGAAATTTTCACCCTCCTGTAAATCTGTCACTGGGAGCTCAGCACAAGGGGACAGTCAAGGCCCACGCACGCCCACTGGGCACTGCGGAAGGCAGGAGGGCTGATGGCAGGTTCTAGTGATCCCTGTGCCAGGCATTCCAGAAGTCACAGAAATTTCTAAACTGAAAAGTAAGAAAAAGAAATTCAAAATAACTTTTATCCGTTGCCCTTTGCAATCTTCCTGCACTCAGAATCCTAAAATGTGCTGTGCAATCTGCAAGGCTTGACAAATCCCAAAGGTTTTCATGAGCCCCATGGTGTATTTGGATTGAGTCCACGAAGCTCAGGTGCTGAGAGGAGACTGAGGACTGAGGAAAGGTGAGACTGACTGGTCTGTAATTCCCTGGCTCATCCATTTTCCCCTTCTTGAAAAATGGGGTCATATTTCCCTTTCTCCAGTCATCAGGAACTTCACCTGAGTGCCATGATTTTTCAAATATGATGGCCAGTGTCTTAGCAACTTCATTTGCCAGCTCCTTCAGGACCCGCAGATGGATGTCCAGGTCCCATGGACTTGTGTACGTTTAGGTTTTTAAGATGGTCTCAAACCAGATCCTCTCCTACAGTGGGCCTAGGGTCTTTATTCTCACATTCCCTGTGTCAGCATTCCAAGACTTGGGTGGTGCGGTCAGAGCCTTTGCCAGTGAAGACAGAGGCAAAGAAGTCATTAAGAACCTCAGCCGTCTGCAAATCTAGGGTAGCCAGTTCTCTTGATAGTTTCTGGAGGGGGCCTACGTTGTCCCTACCCTATCTTTCATTTGCAATGTAACTATAGAATCCCTTCCTGTTATCTTTCACACCCCTAGCCAAGTTTAATTCTAACTGGGCCTTAGCTTTCCTAACCTGGTCCATAGCTTCTCAGACAACATGCCTGTATTCTTCCCAGACTGCCTGTCCTTGCTTCCACCTTTTATAAGCCTTTTTCTTCCTTCCAAGTTTCCTCAGCAGCTCCTTATCCATCCAGTCAGGTCTCCTGGCCGTCCTGCTGCACTTCCTTCTAGTTGCGATGCAATACTCTTGAGCTTGTAGTAGGAGATCCTTGAATAGCAACCAACAACCTTGGGCTTCCCTGCCCTCTAGGGCTATATCCCATGGAACCTTACTAAGCAGGTTCCTGAAGAGGCCAAAGTCTGCTCTCTTGAAGTCCAGGGCAGTGAGCTCGCTGCACGCTCTTCTCACTGTGCTGAGGATCTCAAATTCGACCATCTCATGATGGCTGCAACCAAGGCTGCTCTGGAGTGTCACATTTCCAATGAGCCCTTCCCTGTTGGTGAGCATGAGGTCTGGCATGGCACCCCTCCTTGTCGGCTCCTCTATTACTTGCAGAAGGAAGTTATCTTCCACACAATCGAGGAACCTCCTGGATTGCTTGTGCTGGGCCGTACCATTGCTCCAACAGATGTCAGGGTGGTTGAAGTCCCCCATGAGAACAAGGGCCTGCGAGCGTGAGGCTCTTCCTATCTGTCTGTAGAGTGCTTCATCCACAGAGTCCTCTTGATCAGGTGGTCTGTAGCAGATGCCCACAGTAATGTCTCCCATGGCTGTTCTCCCTTTAAACCTGACCCATCAACTCTCTGTTGACTGCTCACCTGTCCTCAGACAGAGTTGCATGCTCTGAAGCCATCACAAAGCCCTGGCGGTCGCTGTGGAGACACCCATTGTGACGGGGCCCCCACGCTGAGCGTGGGCTATTGAAGGAGCCAGAGCCCTGCAGTAACCAGTGCAGAGGAGACCCCTCCCTCGGGAGGCTGCATTTCCCGTGGCTGCCCTGCGCATCCAGGTACATGTTCTTTGACTTTGCAATCCTGTTTTAGTGTTGCCTTGAAACACATTGTGGGTGCGTGCTCTAAAGGGAGGAGAAGCTGTCAGGAGATGTGCTGGTGCCATCCCAGCTGTAGGAGCAGGGGCTGGGTGAGGAGGAGGCGCTGGGCTTGTTCCTGTGCTTGGAGCTGAGCTCTGCCTGCAGAGGTGCTGGGGGCGAAGCAGGAGCCTTCTGTGTGCAGGAGCTGCTGGTGTCAGAGGTGCTGAGAAGGTGTCAGGGCAGGAGAACTTCTACCTCCCAGTCAGAGCCTGCTGCCTCGGACAGTCCATGGGATCTGTCAGGGGGACTCCCTTGGTTTCTCTGTGTAGATAAGGAGGAGGATGATGTTCTGCAGAGCAGGGCTTCACTATGCACTGTGCGATGGCCAGTGTAAGGCAGGCCTTTGTCCCGGGGCTGGCTGCAGGCTGTGACTGTGGGTGTGCAGCGAGGGGTGCCCATCTCTGTCCTTGCGAGCAGGGTCGCTGCAGCCTAGGGGCTGTGTGCAGGGGCAGGAGCTCTGCCTCCTGCCAGGGTCAGCACTCAGCTATGAGGATGAAAGGCACGGACCCCGAGGTATTTGCCAAGCACATCTGTGTTTGCCTTGCAATTACATGAGGCGAAAGGTCTATCAACATCCTCTTTCCAGTTCCGACGTCCTTGTTCCTTGCCAGTTCCAACATCTTCCGAGTACCAGTCAGGGACGGGTCACTCCTCATTGCCTGCTGTAGTTCCTCCTTCCCATGGTCTCTGACAGTTTCGATGCATTCCAACCCCCACACTCAGCCTGCCCGGGAGCTCCCCACAGTGCTGGGGGAGAAGCTCGGGGGGAAGGAACAACACCTGGCAGGAAAGGAAAGGAAAGGAAAGGAAAGGAAAGGAAAAGCGTTCTTGTGCACTGGAGAAGGTGCTGTGTGAGTCAGGGCTGCTCAGAGCTCCACATCACTCTGAGTTCAGAGGGTCCTTCTGAAAGACACTGAGGCAGCATTTGCCTTCAAAGGAAGGATTCTGAGCTCTGATGTTTTCCACTCTTGGTGGGCAGGTTGGGCAGTGGGAGCTGGGAATTTACTTCTCTGCTTTGGAGAAGGCACCGAGAGTCTTGTCAGGACTTGTGTGAGCTTCTCCTGAGACCCTGCACGGGCAGAGATGCTCCTGGGCAGAGCCCTGCTGCCGGGAGGGGTGTGCAGGGCAGAGCTGAGCACACAGCCCATGGGATGGGCTCTGGGAGCACTGAGAGGGAGCAGAGCTGGGCCCAGAGCAGCAGCTCCTGGCAGGGACAGCTCCAGGCGGCAGAGACATGGGCAGGGAGTGGGGGGAAAGTGCAGCCCAGGCCTGGGGAGGGTGCGTTCAGGCAGCTCTCTTGGTGTCTGGCACTGGAGGTGGCTGCTGGCCATGCTCTGCTGGGCACAGTCCTTTGCTTCTCCCCATGAGACCTCCGTCATCTGCTCTTTGAATCATTGCTCCCCTGCTCTCAGCACAGGATGCTTGGTTGTTATTAAGATCAATCTGTGGTTGAAGGCAACTTAAAAGCACTGCAAGTGGAAGCAGTGGTCAAATGGGAAAGGACTCTTAGTGGCTCTGGACTAAGCTAGAAAGAGCTGAGAACTTCCAACTGTATAAATACTCTTCCCATTTTCAGTCATCCGTAGAATACTTTATACGCCAAAGGAAAAATGTCAGCAGTGTTATACTAGGAAATAAAGAACATAGACAAAATGATTTTTGATGAGAAAATGAACATGAGCCAGCTGTGTGCAGTCGCTTGGGGTATTGTGTGCAGTTCTGGTGTCCTCAACATCAAAAGGACATGGAACTGTTGGAGCAAGTCCAGAGGAGGGCCACAAGGATGATGAGGGGACTGGAGCACCTCCCATCTGAAGACAGGCCGAGAAAGTTGGGGCTGTTCAGCCTGGAGAAGAGAAGGCTGCGTGGAGACCTCATAGCAGCCTTCCAGTATCTAAAGGAGGCCTATTAATATGCTGGAGAGGGCCTCTTCACTAGGGACTGTAGAGATAGGACAAGGGGTAACATGCTCAAACATAAACAGAGGAAGTTTAGATTGGATATAAGGAAGAAGTTCTTGACTGTAAGGGTGGTGAGGCACTGGAAGAGGTTGCCCAGGGAAGTCGTGAATGCTCCATCCCTGGCAGTGTTCAAGGCCATTTTGGATAGAGCCTTGGGTGACAGGGTTTAGTGTGAGCTGTCCCTGCCCATAGCAGGGGGGTTGGAACTAGATGGTCTTAAGGTCCTTTTCAACCCTAACTAGTCTATGATTCTACAATTCTAAGGCCATGCCGAGCCTCTCTTGTGCAGCCCAGACTCATCCGAGTCAGAAGTACAAATAGTGAACTTTACAATCAAGTTGGAATTTATCTGATATCCCTTGTGATTATCAGAGCTGGACAAAGCACTGCTTCAGAGCAAACCTGACTCCCATCCAACCTGGCCTTGAACACTGCGAAGGATGGGGCAGCCACAGCTTCTCTGCTGGTTAGGGTTCTCTGCTGGGTTAGGCTTAGGGTTAGGGTTAGGGTTTTAGGGGGTTAGGGCGTTAGGGGGTTAGGGTGTTAGGGTGTTAGGGGGTTAGGGGGTTAGGGGGTTAGGGTTAGGGTTTTATGGGGTTAGGGTTTTATGGGGTTATGGGGTTAGGGTTTTATGGGGTTAGGGTTTTATGGGGTTAGGGTTTTAGAGTTTTAGGGTTTTAGGGTTTTAGGGTTTTAGGGTTTAGGGGTTAGGGGTTAGGGTTCGGGTTAGGGTTAGGGGTTAGGGTTAGGGGTTATGGTTAGGGTTAGCGTTAGGGTTAGGTTTAGGGTTAGGTTCAGGTTGTATTTGTCTCTATTCCTAAAGTCACCTTTAGGATTAGGGTTAGGGTTAGGGTTAGGGTTAGGGTTAGGTTATATTTGTCTCTATTCCTTAAGTCACCATTGTAGCGTTTAGTTATAAAGTACCTAAGATACAAACCAACACAACTGCAGTATTCAGCGTATGAAGCTTCTCTATTGATTTATGATTTCTAAACACAATCACCTACTGGAACAGTACCTAAAATACAGAACAGCAAAGTGACCAAATTTTAACCTATGTACAAAGGCTTTCTTTGCAAACTACAAACTTTTCAAAAATAATCACTGCTAGAACGGTTTCAGAAATTTTCACCCTCCTGTAAATCTGTCACTGGGAGCTCAGCACAAGGGGACAGTCAAGGCCCACGCAAGCCCACTGGGCACTGCGGAAGGCAGGAGGGCTGATGGCAGGTTCTAGTGATCCCTGTGCCAGGCATTCCAGAAGTCACAGAAATTTCTAAACTGAAAAGTAAGAAAAAGAAATTCAAAATAACTTTTATCCGTTGCCCTTTGCAATCGTCCTGCACTCAGAATCCTAAAATGTGCTGTGCAATCTGCAAGGCTTGACAAATCCCAAAGGTTTTCATGAGCCCCATGGTGTATTTGGATTGAGTCCACGAAGCTCAGGTGCTGAGAGGAGACTGAGGACTGAGGAAAGGTGAGACTGACTGGTCTGTAATTCCCTGGCTCATCCATTTTCCCCTTCTTGAAAAATGGGATCATATTTCCCTTTCTCCAGTCATCAGGAACTTCACCTGAGTGCCATGATTTTTCAAATATGATGGCCAGTGTCTTAGCAACTTCATTTGCCAGCTCCTTCAGGACCCGCAGATGGATGTCCAGGTCCCATGGACTTGTGTACGTTTAGGTTTTTAAAGATGGTCTCAAACCAGATCCTCTCCTACAGTGGGCCTAGGGTCTTTATTCTCACATTCCCTGTGTCTGCATTCCAAGACTTGGGTGGTGCGGTCAGAGCCTTTGCCAGTGAAGACAGAGGCAAAGAAGTCATTAAGAACCTCAGCCGTCTGCAAATCTAGGGTAGCCAGTTCTCTTGATAGTTTCTGGAGGGGGCCTACGTTGTCCCTACCCTATCTTTCATTTGCAATGCAACTATAGAATCCCTTCCTGTTATCTTTCACACCCCTAGCCAAGTTTAATTCTAACTGGGCCTTAGCTTTCCTAACCTGGTCCATAGCTTCTCAGACAACATGCCTGTATTCTTCCCAGACTGCCTGTCCTTGCTTCCACCTTTTATAAGCCTTTTTCTTCCTTCCAAGTTTCCTCAGCAGCTCCTTATCCATCCAGTCAGGTCTCCTGGCCGTCCTGCTGCACTTCCTTCTAGTTGCGATGCAATACTCTTGAGCTTGTAGTAGGAGATCCTTGAATAGCAACCAACAACCTTGGGCTTCCCTGCCCTCTAGGGCTATATCCCATGGAACCTTACTAAGCAGGTTCCTGAAGAGGCCAAAGTCTGCTCTCTTGAAGTCCAGGGCAGTGAGCTCGCTGCACGCTCTTCTCACTGTGCTGAGGATCTCAAATTCGACCATCTCATGATCGCTGCAACCAAGGCTGCTCTGGAGTGTCACATTTCCAATGAGCCCTTCCCTGTTGGTGAGCATGAGGTCTGGCATGGCACCCCTCCTTGTCGGCTCCTCTATTACTTGCAGAAGGAAGTTATCTTCCACACAATCGAGGAACCTCCTGGATTGCTTGTGCTGGGCCGTACCATTGCTCCAACAGATGTCAGGGTGGTTGAAGTCCCCCATGAGAACAAGGGCCTGCGAGCGTGAGGCTCTTCCTATCTGTCTGTAGAGTGCTTCATCCACAGAGTCCTCTTGATCAGGTGGTCTCTAGCAGATGCCCACAGTAATGTCTCCCATGGCTGTTCTCCCTTTAAACCTGACCCATCAACTCTCTGTTGACTGCTCACCTGTCCTCAGACAGAGTTGCATGCTCTGAAGCCATCACAAAGCCCTGGCGGTCGCTGTGGAGACACCCATTGTGACGGGGCCCCCACGCTGAGCGTGGGCTATTGAAGGAGCCAGAGCCCTGCAGTAACCAGTGCAGAGGAGACCCCTCCCTCGGGAGGCTGCATTTCCCGTGGCTGCCCTGCGCATCCAGGTACATGTTCTTTGACTTTGCAATCCTGTTTTAGTGTTGCCTTGAAACACATTGTGGGTGCGTGCTCTAAAGGGAGGAGAAGCTGTCAGGAGATGTGCTGGTGCCATCCCAGCTGTAGGAGCAGGGGCTGGGTGAGGAGGAGGCGCTGGGCTTGTTCCTGTGCTTGGAGCTGAGCTCTGCCTGCAGAGGTGCTGGGGGCGAAGCAGGAGCCTTCTGTGTGCAGGAGCTGCTGGTGTCAGAGGTGCTGAGAAGGTGTCAGGGCAGGAGAACTTCTACCTCCCAGTCAGAGCCTGCTGCCTCGGACAGTCCATGGGATCTGTCAGGGGGACTCCCTTGGTTTCTCTGTGTAGATAAGGAGGAGGATGATGTTCTGCAGAGCAGGGCTTCACTATGCACTGTGCGATGGCCAGTGTAAGGCAGGCCTTTGTCCCGGGGCTGGCTGCAGGCTGTGACTGTGGGTGTGCAGCGAGGGGTGCCCATCTCTGTCCTTGCGAGCAGGGTCGCTGCAGCCTAGGGGCTGTGTGCAGGGGCAGGAGCTCTGCCTCCTGCCAGGGTCAGCACTCAGCTATGAGGATGAAAGGCACGGACCCAGAGGTATTTGCCAAGCACATCTGTGTTTGCCTTGCAATTACATGAGGCGAAAGGTCTATCAACATCCTCTTTCCAGTTCCGACGTCCTTGTTCCTTGCCAGTTCCAACATCTTCCGAGTACCAGTCAGGGACGGGTCACTCCTCATTGCCTGCTGTAGTTCCTCCTTCCCATGGTCTCTGACAGTTTCGATGCATTCCAACCCCCACACTCAGCCTGCCCGGGAGCTCCCCACAGTGCTGGGGGAGAAGCTCGGGGGGAAGGAACAACACCTGGCAGGAAAGGAAAGGAAAGGAAAGGAAAAGCGTTCTTGTGCACTGGAGAAGGTGCTGTGTGAGTCAGGGCTGCTCAGAGCTCCACATCACTCTGAGTTCAGAGGGTCCTTCTGAAAGACACTGAGGCAGCATTTGCCTTCAAAGGAAGGATTCTGAGCTCTGATGTTTTCCACTCTTGGTGGGCAGGTTGGGCAGTGGGAGCTGGGAATTTACTTCTCTGCTTTGGAGAAGGCAGCGAGAGTCTTGTCAGGACTTGTGTGAGCTTCTCCTGAGACCCTGCACGGGCAGAGATGCTCCTGGGCAGAGCCCTGCTGCCGGGAGGGGTGTGCAGGGCAGAGCTGAGCACACAGCCCATGGGATGGGCTCTGGGAGCACTGAGAGGGAGCAGAGCTGGGCCCAGAGCAGCAGCTCCTGGCAGGGACAGCTCCAGGCGGCAGAGACATGGGCAGGGAGTGGGGGGAAAGTGCAGCCCAGGCCTGGGGAGGGTGCGTTCAGGCAGCTCTCTTGGTGTCTGGCACTGGAGGTGGCTGCTGGCCATGCTCTGCTGGGCACAGTCCTTTGCTTCTCCCCATGAGACCTCCGTCATCTGCTCTTTGAATCATTGCTCCCCTGCTCTCAGCACAGGATGCTTGGTTGTTATTAAGATCAATCTGTGGTTGAAGGCAACTTAAAAGCACTGCAAGTGGAAGCAGTGGTCAAATGGGAAAGGACTCTTAGTGGCTCTGGACTAAGCTAGAAAGAGCTGAGAACTTCCAACTGTATCAATACTCTTCCCATTTTCAGTCATCCGTAGAATACTTTATACGCCAAAGGAAAAATGTCAGCAGTGTTATACTAGGAAATAAAGAACACAGACAAAATGATTTTTGATGAGAAAATGAACATGAGCCAGCTGTGTGCAGTCGCTTGGGGTATTGTGTGCAGTTCTGGTGTCCTCAACATCAAAAGGACATGGAACTGTTGGAGCAAGTCCAGAGGAGGGCCACAAGGATGATCAGGGGACTGGAGCACCTCCCATCTGAAGACAGGCCGAGAAAGTTGGGGCTGTTCAGCCTGGAGAAGAGAAGGCTGCGTGGAGACCTCATAGCAGCCTTCCAGTATCTAAAGGAGGCCTATTAATATGCTGGAGAGGGCCTCTTCACTAGGGACTGTAGAGATAGGACAAGGGGTAACATGCTCAAACATAAACAGAGGAAGTTTAGATTGGATATAAGGAAGAAGTTCTTGACTGTAAGGGTGGTGAGGCACTGGAAGAGGTTGCCCAGGGAAGTCGTGAATGCTCCATCCCTGGCAGTGTTCAAGGCCATTTTGGATAGAGCCTTGGGTGACAGGGTTTAGTGTGAGCTGTCCCTGCCCATAGCAGGGGGGTTGGAACTAGATGGTCTTAAGGTCCTTTTCAACCCTAACTAGTCTATGATTCTACAATTCTAAGGCCATGCCGAGCCTCTCTTGTGCAGCCCAGACTCATCCGAGTCAGAAGTACAAATAGTGAACTTTACAATCAAGTTGGAATTTATCTGATATCCCTTGTGATTATCAGAGCTGGACAAAGCACTGCTTCAGAGCAAACCTGACTCCCATCCAACCTGGCCTTGAACACTGCGAAGGATGGGGCAGCCACAGCTTCTCTGCTGGTTAGGGTTCTCTGCTGGGTTAGGCTTAGGGTTAGGGTTACGGTTTTAGGGGGTTAGGGCGTTAGGGTGTTAGGGTGTTAGGGGGTTAGGGGGTTAGGGGGTTAGGGTTAGGGTTTTATGGGGTTAGGGTTTTATGGGGTTAGGGGGTTAGGGTTTTATGGGGTTAGGGTTTTATGGGGTTAGGGTTTTAGAGTTTTAGGGTTTTAGGGTTTTAGGGTTTTAGGGTTTAGGGGTTAGGGGTTAGGGTTAGGGTTAGGGTTAGGGGTTAGGGTTACGGGTTAGGGTTAGGGTTAGCGTTAGGGTTAGGTTTAGGGTTAGGTTCAGGTTATATTTGTCTCTATTCCTAAAGTCACCTTTAGGATTAGGGTTAGGGTTAGGGTTAGGGTTAGGGTTAGGTTATATTTGTCTCTATTCCTTAAGTCACCATTGTAGCGTTTAGTTATAAAGTACCTAAGATACAAACCAACACAACTGCAGTATTCAGCGTATGAAGCTTCTCTATTGATTTATGATTTCTAAACACTATCACCTACTGGAACAGTACCTAAAATACAGAACAGCAAAGTGACCAAATTTTAACATATGTACAAAGGCTTTCTTTGCAAACTACAAACTTTTCAAAAATAATCACTGCTAGAACGGTTTCAGAAATTTTCACCCTCCTGTAAATCTGTCACTGGGAGCTCAGCACAAGGGGACAGTCAAGGCCCACGCAAGCCCACTGGGCACTGCGGAAGGCAGGAGGGCTGATGGCAGGTTCTAGTGATCCCTGTGCCAGGCATTCCAGAAGTCACAGAAATTTCTAAACTGAAAAGTAAGAAAAAGAAATTCAAAATAACTTTTATCCGTTGCCCTTTGCAATCGTCCTGCACTCAGAATCCTAAAATGTGCTGTGCAATCTGCAAGGCTTGACAAATCCCAAAGGTTTTCATGAGCCCCATGGTGTATTTGGATTGAGTCCACGAAGCTCAGGTGCTGAGAGGAGACTGAGGACTGAGGAAAGGTGAGACTGACTGGTCTGTAATTCCCTGGCTCATCCATTTTCCCCTTCTTGAAAAATGGGGTCATATTTCCCTTTCTCCAGTCATCAGGAACTTCACCTGAGTGCCATGATTTTTCAAATATGATGGCCAGTGTCTTAGCAACTTCATTTGCCAGCTCCTTCAGGACCCGCAGATGGATGTCCAGGTCCCATGGACTTGTGTACGTTTAGGTTTTTAAGATGGTCTCAAACCAGATCCTCTCCTACAGTGGGCCTAGGGTCTTTATTCTCACATTCCCTGTGTCAGCATTCCAAGACTTGGGTGGTGCGGTCAGAGCCTTTGCCAGTGAAGACAGAGGCAAAGAAGTCATTAAGAACCTCAGCCGTCTGCAAATCTAGGGTAGCCAGTTCTCTTGATAGTTTCTGGAGGGGGCCTACGTTGTCCCTACCCTATCTTTCATTTGCAATGTAACTATAGAATCCCTTCCTGTTGTCTTTCACACCCCTAGCCAAGTTTAATTCTAACTGGGCCTTAGCTTTCCTAACCTGGTCCATAGCTTCTCAGACAACATGCCTGTATTCTTCCCAGACTGCCTGTCCTTGCTTCCACCTTTTATAAGCCTTTTTCTTCCTTCCAAGTTTCCTCAGCAGCTCCTTATCCATCCAGTCAGGTCTCCTGGCCGTCCTGCTGCACTTCCTTCTAGTTGCGATGCAATACTCTTGAGCTTGTAGTAGGAGATCCTTGAATAGCAACCAACAACCTTGGGCTTCCCTGCCCTCTAGGGCTATATCCCATGGAACCTTACTAAGCAGGTTCCTGAAGAGGCCAAAGTCTGCTCTCTTGAAGTCCAGGGCAGTGAGCTCGCTGCACGCTCTTCTCACTGTGCTGAGGATCTCAAATTCGACCATCTCATGATGGCTGCAACCAAGGCTGCTCTGGAGTGTCACATTTCCAATGAGCCCTTCCCTGTTGGTGAGCATGAGGTCTGGCATGGCACCCCTCCTTGTCGGCTCCTCTATTACTTGCAGAAGGAAGTTATCTTCCACACAATCGAGGAACCTCCTGGATTGCTTGTGCTGGGCCGTACCATTGCTCCAACAGATGTCAGGGTGGTTGAAGTCCCCCATGAGAACAAGGGCCTGCGAGCGTGAGGCTCTTCCTATCTGTCTGTAGAGTGCTTCATCCACAGAGTCCTCTTGATCAGGTGGTCTCTAGCAGATGCCCACAGTAATGTCTCCCATGGCTGTTCTCCCTTTAAACCTGACCCATCAACTCTCTGTTGACTGCTCACCTGTCCTCAGACAGAGTTGCATGCTCTGAAGCCATCACAAAGCCCTGGCGGTCGCTGTGGAGACACCCATTGTGACGGGGCCCCCACGCTGAGCGTGGGCTATTTAAGGAGCCAGAGCCCTGCAGTAACCAGTGCAGAGGAGACCCCTCCCTCGGGAGGCTGCATTTCCCGTGGCTGCCCTGCGCATCCAGGTACATGTTCTTTGACTTTGCAATCCTGTTTTAGTGTTGCCTTGAAACACATTGTGGGTGCGTGCTCTAAAGGGAGGAGAAGCTGTCAGGAGATGTGCTGGTGCCATCCCAGCTGTAGGAGCAGGGGATGGGTGAGGAGGAGGCGCTGGGCTTGTTCCTGTGCTTGGAGCTGAGCTCTGGCTGCAGAGGTGCTGGGGGCGAAGCAGGAGCCTTCTGTGTGCAGGAGCTGCTGGTGTCAGAGGTGCTGAGAAGGTGTCAGGGCAGGAGAACTTCTACCTCCCAGTCAGAGCCTGCTGCCTCAGACAGTCCATGGGATCTGTCAGGGGGACTCCCTTGGTTTCTCTGTGTAGATAAGGAGGAGGATGATGTTCTGCAGAGCAGGGCTTCACTATGCACTGTGCGATGGCCAGTGTAAGGCAGGCCTTTGTCCCGGGGCTGGCTGCAGGCTGTGACTGTGGGTGTGCAGCGAGGGGTGCCCATCTCTGTCCTTGCGAGCAGGGTCGCTGCAGCCTAGGGGCTGTGTGCAGGGGCAGGAGCTCTGCCTCCTGCCAGGGTCAGCACTCAGCTATGAGGATGAAAGGCACGGACCCAGAGGTATTTGCCGAGCACATCTGTGTTTGCCTTGCAATTACATGAGGCGAAAGGTCTATCAACATCCTCTTTCCAGTTCCGACGTCCTTGTTCCTTGCCAGTTCCAACATCTTCCGAGTACCAGTCAGGGACGGGTCACTCCTCATTGCCTGCTGTAGTTCCTCCTTCCCATGGTCTCTGACAGTTTCGATGCATTCCAACCCCCACACTCAGCCTGCCCGGGAGCTCCCCACAGTGCTGGGGGAGAAGCTCGGGGGGAAGGAACAACACCTGGCAGGAAAGGAAAGGAAAGGAAAGGAAAAGCGTTCTTGTGCACTGGAGAAGGTGCTGTGTGAGTCAGGGCTGCTCAGAGCTCCACATCACTCTGAGTTCAGAGGGTCCTTCTGAAAGACACTGAGGCAGCATTTGCCTTCAAAGGAAGGATTCTGAGCTCTGATGTTTTCCACTCTTGGTGGGCAGGTTGGGCAGTGGGAGCTGGGAATTTACTTCTCTGCTTTGGAGAAGGCAGCGAGAGTCTTGTCAGGACTTGTGTGAGCTTCTCCTGAGACCCTGCACGGGCAGAGATGCTCCTGGGCAGAGCCCTGCTGCCGGGAGGGGTGTGCAGGGCAGAGCTGAGCACACAGCCCATGGGATGGGCTCTGGGAGCACTGAGAGGGAGCAGAGCTGGGCCCAGAGCAGCAGCTCCTGGCAGGGACAGCTCCAGGCGGCAGAGACATGGGCAGGGAGTGGGGGGAAAGTGCAGCCCAGGCCTGGGGAGAGTGCGTTCAGGCAGCTCTCTTGGTGTCTGGCACTGGAGGTGGCTGCTGGCCATGCTCTGCTGGGCACAGTCCTTTGCTTCTCCCCATGAGACCTCCGTCATCTGCTCTTTGAATCATTGCTCCCCTGCTCTCAGCACAGGATGCTTGGTTGTTATTAAGATCAATCTGTGGTTGAAGGCAACTTAAAAGCACTGCAAGTGGAAGCAGTGGTCAAATGGGAAAGGACTCTTAGTGGCTCTGGACTAAGCTAGAAAGAGCTGAGAACTTCCAACTGTATAAATACTCTTCCCATTTTCAGTCATCCGTAGAATACTTTATACGCCAAAGGAAAAATGTCAGCAGTGTTATACTAGGAAATAAAGAACACAGACAAAATGATTTTTGATGAGAAAATGAACATGAGCCAGCTGTGTGCAGTCGCTTGGGGTATTGTGTGCAGTTCTGGTGTCCTCAACATCAAAAGGACATGGAACTGTTGGAGCAAGTCCAGAGGAGGGCCACAAGGATGATGAGGGGACTGGAGCACCTCCCATATGAAGACAGGCCGAGAAAGTTGGGGCTGTTCAGCCTGGAGAAGAGAAGGCTGCGTGGAGACCTCATAGCAGCCTTCCAGTATCTAAAGGAGGCCTATTAATATGCTGGAGAGGGCCTCTTCACTAGGGACTGTAGAGATAGGACAAGGGGTAACATGCTCAAACAGAAACAGAGGAAGTTTAGATTGGATATAAGGAAGAAGTTCTTGACTGTAAGGGTGGTGAGGCACTGGAAGAGGTTGCCCAGGGAAGTCGTGAATGCTCCATCCCTGGCAGTGTTCAAGGCCATTTTGGATAGAGCCTTGGGTGACAGGGTTTAGTGTGAGCTGTCCCTGCCCATAGCAGGGGGGTTGGAACTAGATGGTCTTAAGGTCCTTTTCAACCCTAACTAGTCTATGATTCTACAATTCTAAGGCCATGCCGAGCCTCTCTTGTGCAGCCCAGACTCATCCGAGTCAGAAGTACAAATAGTGAACTTTACAATCAAGTTGGAATTTATCTGATATCCCTTGTGATTATCAGAGCTGGACAAAGCACTGCTTCAGAGCAAACCTGACTCCCATCCAACCTGGCCTTGAACACTGCGAAGGATGGGGCAGCCACAGCTTCTCTGCTGGTTAGGGTTCTCTGCTGGGTTAGGCTTAGGGTTAGGGTTAGGGTTTTAGGGGGTTAGGGGGTTAGGGGGTTAGGGTGTTAGGGTGTTAGGGGGTTAGGGGGTTAGGGGGTTAGGGTTAGGGTTTTATGGGGTTAGGGTTTTAGGGGGTTAGGGGGTTAGAATTTTATGGGGTTAGGGTTTTATGGGGTTAGGGTTTTAGAGTTTTAGGGTTTTAGGGTTTTAGGGTTTTAGGGTTTAGGGGTTAGGGGTTAGGGTTAGGGTTAGGGTTAGGGGTTAGGGTTAGGGGTTAGGGTTAGGGTTAGCGTTAGGGTTAGGTTTAGGGTTAGGTTCAGGTTATATTTGTCTCTATTCCTAAAGTCACCATTAGGATTAGGGTTAGGGTTAGGGTTAGGGTTAGGGTTAGGTTATATTTGTCTCTATTCCTTAAGTCACCATTGTAGCGTTTAGTTATAAAGTACCTAAGATACAAACCAACACAACTGCAGTATTCAGCGTATGAAGCTTCTCTATTGATTTATGATTTCTAAACACAATCACCTACTGGAGCAGTACCTAAAATACAGAACAGCAAAGTGACAAAATTTTAACATATGTACAAAGGCTTTCTTTGCAAACTACAAACTTTTCAAAAATAATCACTGCTCGAACGGTTTCAGAAATTTTCACCCTCCTGTAAATCTGTCACTGGGAGCTCAGCACAAGGGGACAGTCAAGGCCCACGCAAGCCCACTGGGCACTGCGGAAGGCAGGAGGGCTGATGGCAGGTTCTAGTGATCCCTGTGCCAGGCATTCCAGAAGTCACAGAAATTTCTAAACTGAAAAGTAAGAAAAAGAAATTCAAAATAACTTTTATCCGTTGCCCTTTGCAATCTTCCTGCACTCAGAATCCTAAAATGTGCTGTGCAATCTGCAAGGCTTGACAAATCCCAAAGGTTTTCATGAGCCCCATGGTGTATTTGGATTGAGTCCACGAAGCTCAGGTGCTGAGAGGAGACTGAGGACTGAGGAAAGGTGAGACTGACTGGTCTGTAATTCCCTGGCTCATCCATTTTCCCCTTCTTGAAAAATGGGGTCATATTTCCCTTTCTCCAGTCATCAGGAACTTCACCTGAGTGCCATGATTTTTCAAATATGATGGCCAGTGTCTTAGCAACTTCATTTGCCAGCTCCTTCAGGACCCGCAGATGGATGTCCAGGTCCCATGGACTTGTGTACGTTTAGGTTTTTAAGATGGTCTCAAACCAGATCCTCTCCTACAGTGGGCCTAGGGTCTTTATTCTCACATTCCCTGTGTCAGCATTCCAAGACTTGGGTGGTGCGGTCAGAGCCTTTGCCAGTGAAGACAGAGGCAAAGAAGTCATTAAGAACCTCAGCCGTCTGCAAATCTAGGGTAGCCAGTTCTCTTGATAGTTTCTGGAGGGGGCCTACGTTGTCCCTACCCTATCTTTCATTTGCAATGTAACTATAGAATCCCTTCCTGTTATCTTTCACACCCCTAGCCAAGTTTAATTCTAACTGGGCCTTAGCTTTCCTAACCTGGTCCATAGCTTCTCAGACAACATGCCTGTATTCTTCCCAGACTGCCTGTCCTTGCTTCCACCTTTTATAAGCCTTTTTTTTCCTTCCAAGTTTCCTCAGCAGCTCCTTATCCATCCAGTCAGGTCTCCTGGCCGTCCTGCTGCACTTCCTTCTAGTTGCGATGCAATACTCTTGAGCTTGTAGTAGGAGATCCTTGAATAGCAACCAACAACCTTGGGCTCCCCTGCCCTCAAGGGCTATATCCCATGGAACCTTACTAAGCAGGTTCCTGAAGAGGCCAAAGTCTGCTCTCTTGAAGTCCAGGGCAGTGAGCTCGCTGCACGCTCTTCTCACTGTGCTGAGGATCTCAAATTCGACCATCTCATGATGGCTGCAACCAAGGCTGCTCTGGAGTGTCACATTTCCAATGAGCCCTTCCCTGTTGGTGAGCATGAGGTCTGGCATGGCACCCCTCCTTGTCGGCTCCTCTATTACTTGCAGAAGGAAGTTATCTTCCACACAATCGAGGAACCTCCTGGATTGCTTGTGCTGGGCCGTACCATTGCTCCAACAGATGTCAGGGTGGTTGAAGTCCCCCATGAGAACAAGGGCCTGCGAGCGTGAGGCTCTTCCTATCTGTCTGTAGAGTGCTTCATCCACAGAGTCCTCTTGATCAGGTGGTCTGTAGCAGATGCCCACAGTAATGTCTCCCATGGCTGTTCTCCCTTTAAACCTGACCCATCAACTCTCTGTTGACTGCTCACCTGTCCTCAGACAGAGTTGCATGCTCTGAAGCCATCACAAAGCCCTGGCGGTCGCTGTGGAGACACCCATTGTGACGGGGCCCCCACGCTGAGCGTGGGCTATTTAAGGAGCCAGAGCCCTGCAGTAACCAGTGCAGAGGAGACCCCTCCCTCGGGAGACTGCATTTCCCGTGGCTGCCCTGCGCATCCAGGTACATGTTCTTTGACTTTGCAATCCTGTTTTAGTGTTGCCTTGAAACACATTGTGGGTGCGTGCTCTAAAGGGAGGAGAAGCTGTCAGGAGATGTGCTGGTGCCATCCCAGCTGTAGGAGCAGGGGCTGGGTGAGGAGGAGGCGCTGGGCTTGTTCCTGTGCTTGGAGCTGAGCTCTGCCTGCAGAGGTGCTGGGGGCGAAGCAGGAGCCTTCTGTGTGCAGGAGCTGCTGGTGTCAGAGGTGCTGAGAAGGTGTCAGGGCAGGAGAACTTCTACCTCCCAGTCAGAGCCTGCTGCCTCGGACAGTCCATGGGATCTGTCAGGGGGACTCCCTTGGTTTCTCTGTGTAGATAAGGAGGAGGATGATGTTCTGCAGAGCAGGGCTTCACTCTGCACTGTGCGATGGCCAGTGTAAGGCAGGCCTTTGTCCCGGGGCTGGCTGCAGGCTGTGACTGTGGGTGTGCAGCGAGGGGTGCCCATCTCTGTCCTTGCGAGCAGGGTCGCTGCAGCCTAGGGGCTGTGTGCAGGGGCAGGAGCTCTGCCTCCTGCCAGGGTCAGCACTCAGCTATGAGGATGAAAGGCACGGACCCCGAGGTATTTGCCAAGCACATCTGTGTTTGCCTTGCAATTACATGAGGCGAAAGGTCTATCAACATCCTCTTTCCAGTTCCGACGTCCTTGTTCCTTGCCAGTTCCAACATCTTCCGAGTACCAGTCAGGGACGGGTCACTCCTCATTGCCTGCTGTAGTTCCTCCTTCCCATGGTCTCTGACAGTTTCGATGCATTCCAACCCCCACACTCAGCCTGCCCGGGAGCTCCCCACAGTGCTGGGGGAGAAGCTCGGGGGGAAGGAACAACACCTGGCAGGAAAGGAAAGGAAAGGAAAGGAAAAGCGTTCTTGTGCACTGGAGAAGGTGCTGTGTGAGTCAGGGCTGCTCAGAGCTCCACATCACTCTGAGTTCAGAGGGTCCTTCTGAAAGACACTGAGGCAGCATTTGCCTTCAAAGGAAGGATTCTGAGCTCTGATGTTTTCCACTCTTGGTGGGCAGGTTGGGCAGTGGGAGCTGGGAATTTACTTCTCTGCTTTGGAGAAGGCAGCGAGAGTCTTGTCAGGACTTGTGTGAGCTTCTCCTGAGACCCTGCACGGGCAGAGGTGCTCCTGGGCAGAGCCCTGCTGCCGGGAGGGGTGTGCAGGGCAGAGCTGAGCACACAGCCCATGGGATGGGCTCTGGGAGCACTGAGAGGGAGCAGAGCTGGGCCCAGAGCAGCAGCTCCTGGCAGGGACAGCTCCAGGCGGCAGAGACATGGGCAGGGAGTGGGGGGAAAGTGCAGCCCAGGCCTGGGGAGGGTGCGTTCAGGCAGCTCTCTTGGTGTCTGGCACTGGAGGTGGCTGCTGGCCATGCTCTGCTGGGCACAGTCCTTTGCTTCTCCCCATGAGACCTCCGTGATCTGCTCTTTGAATCATTGCTCCCCTGCTCTCAGCACAGGATGCTTGGTTGTTATTAAGATCAATCTGTGGTTGAAGGCAACTTAAAAGCACTGCAAGTGGAAGCAGTGGTCAAATGGGAAAGGACTCTTAGTGGCTCTGGACTAAGCTAGAAAGAGCTGAGAACTTCCAACTGTATCAATACTCTTCCCATTTTCAGTCATCCGTAGAATACTTTATACGCCAAAGGAAAAATGTCAGCAGTGTTATACTAGGAAATAAAGAACACAGACAAAATGATTTTTGATGAGAAAATGAACATGAGCCAGCTGTGTGCAGTCGCTTGGGGTATTGTGTGCAGTTCTGGTGTCCTCAACATCAAAAGGACATGGAACTGTTGGAGCAAGTCCAGAGGAGGGCCACAAGGATGATCAGGGGACTGGAGCACCTCCCATATGAAGACAGGCCGAGAAAGTTGGGGCTGTTCAGCCTGGAGAAGAGAAGGCTGCGTGGAGACCTCATAGCAGCCTTCCAGTATCTAAAGGAGGCCTATTAATATGCTGGAGAGGGCCTCTTCACTAGGGACTGTAGAGATAGGACAAGGGGTAACATGCTCAAACAGAAACAGAGGAAGTTTAGATTGGATATAAGGAAGAAGTTCTTGACTGTAAGGGTGGTGAGGCACTGGAAGAGGTTGCCCAGGGAAGTCGTGAATGCTCCATCCCTGGCAGTGTTCAAGGCCATTTTGGATAGAGCCTTGGGTGACAGGGTTTAGTGTGAGCTGTCCCTGCCCATAGCAGGGGGGTTGGAACTAGATGGTCTTAAGGTCCTTTTCAACCCTAACTAGTCTATGATTCTACAATTCTAAGGCCATGCCGAGCCTCTCTTGTGCAGCCCAGACTCATCCGAGTCAGAAGTACAAATAGTGAACTTTACAATCAAGTTGGAATTTATCTGATATCCCTTGTGATTATCAGAGCTGGACAAAGCACTGCTTCAGAGCAAACCTGACTCCCATCCAACCTGGCCTTGAACACTGCGAAGGATGGGGCAGCCACAGCTTCTCTGCTGGTTAGGGTTCTCTGCTGGGTTAGGCTTAGGGTTAGGGTTAGGGTTTTAGGGGGTTAGGGGGTTAGGGGGTTAGGGTGTTAGGGGGTTAGGGGGTTAGGGGGTTAGGGTTAGGGTTTTATGGGGTTAGGGTTTTAGGGGGTTAGGGGGTTAGAATTTTATGGGGTTAGGGTTTTATGGGGTTAGGGTTTTAGAGTTTTAGGGTTTTAGGGTTTTAGGGTTTTAGGGTTTAGGGGTTAGGGGTTAGGGTTAGGGTTAGGGGTTAGGGTTAGGGGTTAGGGTTAGGGTTAGCGTTAGGGTTAGGTTTAGGGTTAGGTTCAGGTTATATTTGTCTCTATTCCTAAAGTCACCATTAGGATTAGGGTTAGGGTTAGGGTTAGGGTTAGGGTTAGGTTATATTTGTCTCTATTCCTTAAGTCACCATTGTAGCGTTTAGTTATAAAGTACCCAAGATACAAACCAACACAACTGCAGTATTCAGCGTATGAAGCTTCTCTATTGATTTATGATTTCTAAACACAATCACCTACTGGAACAGTACCTAAAATACAGAACAGCAAAGTGACAAAATTTTAACATATGTACAAAGGCTTTCTTTGCAAACTACAAACTTTTCAAAAATAATCACTGCTCGAACGGTTTCAGAAATTTTCACCCTCCTGTAAATCTGTCACTGGGAGCTCAGCACAAGGGGACAGTCAAGGCCCACGCAAGCCCACTGGGCACTGCGGAAGGCAGGAGGGCTGATGGCAGGTTCTAGTGATCCCTGTGCCAGGCATTCCAGAAGTCACAGAAATTTCTAAACTGAAAAGTAAGAAAAAGAAATTCAAAATAACTTTTATCCGTTGCCCTTTGCAATCTTCCTGCACTCAGAATCCTAAAATGTGCTGTGCAATCTGCAAGGCTTGACAAATCCCAAAGGTTTTCATGAGCCCCATGGTGTATTTGGATTGAGTCCACGAAGCTCAGGTGCTGAGAGGAGACTGAGGACTGAGGAAAGGTGAGACTGACTGGTCTGTAATTCCCTGGCTCATCCATTTTCCCCTTCTTGAAAAATGGGGTCATATTTCCCTTTCTCCAGTCATCAGGAACTTCACCTGAGTGCCATGATTTTTCAAATATGATGGCCAGTGTCTTAGCAACTTCATTTGCCAGCTCCTTCAGGACCCGCAGATGGATGTCCAGGTCCCATGGACTTGTGTACGTTTAGGTTTTTAAGATGGTCTCAAACCAGATCCTCTCCTACAGTGGGCCTAGGGTCTTTATTCTCACATTCCCTGTGTCAGCATTCCAAGACTTGGGTGGTGCGGTCAGAGCCTTTGCCAGTGAAGACAGAGGCAAAGAAGTCATTAAGAACCTCAGCCGTCTGCAAATCTAGGGTAGCCAGTTCTCTTGATAGTTTCTGGAGGGGGCCTACGTTGTCCCTACCCTATCTTTCATTTGCAATGTAACTATAGAATCCCTTCCTGTTATCTTTCACACCCCTAGCCAAGTTTAATTCTAACTGGGCCTTAGCTTTCCTAACCTGGTCCATAGCTTCTCAGACAACATGCCTGTATTCTTCCCAGACTGCCTGTCCTTGCTTCCACCTTTTATAAGCCTTTTTCTTCCTTCCAAGTTTCCTCAGCAGCTCCTTATCCATCCAGTCAGGTCTCCTGGCCGTCCTGCTGCACTTCCTTCTAGTTGCGATGCAATACTCTTGAGCTTGTAGTAGGAGATCCTTGAATAGCAACCAACAACCTTGGGCTTCCCTGCCCTCTAGGGCTATATCCCATGGAACCTTACTAAGCAGGTTCCTGAAGAGGCCAAAGTCTGCTCTCTTGAAGTCCAGGGCAGTGAGCTCGCTGCACGCTCTTCTCACTGTGCTGAGGATCTCAAATTCGACCATCTCATGATGGCTGCAACCAAGGCTGCTCTGGAGTGTCACATTTCCAATGAGCCCTTCCCTGTTGGTGAGCATGAGGTCTGGCATGGCACCCCTCCTTGTCGGCTCCTCTATTACTTGCAGAAGGAAGTTATCTTCCACACAATCGAGGAACCTCCTGGATTGCTTGTGCTGGGCCGTACCATTGCTCCAACAGATGTCAGGGTGGTTGAAGTCCCCCATGAGAACAAGGGCCTGCGAGCGTGAGGCTCTTCCTATCTGTCTGTAGAGTGCTTCATCCACAGAGTCCTCTTGATCAGGTGGTCTCTAGCAGATGCCCACAGTAATGTCTCCCATGGCTGTTCTCCCTTTAAACCTGACCCATCAACTCTCTGTTGACTGCTCACCTGTCCTCAGACAGAGTTGCATGCTCTGAAGCCATCACAAAGCCCTGGCGGTCGCTGTGGAGACACCCATTGTGACGGGGCCCCCACGCTGAGCGTGGGCTATTGAAGGAGCCAGAGCCCTGCAGTAACCAGTGCAGAGGAGACCCCTCCCTCGGGAGGCTGCATTTCCCGTGGCTGCCCTGCGCATCCAGGTACATGTTCTTTGACTTTGCAATCCTGTTTTAGTGTTGCCTTGAAACACATTGTGGGTGCGTGCTCTAAAGGGAGGAGAAGCTGTCAGGAGATGTGCTGGTGCCATCCCAGCTGTAGGAGCAGGGGCTGGGTGAGGAGGAGGCGCTGGGCTTGTTCCTGTGCTTGGAGCTGAGCTCTGCCTGCAGAGGTGCTGGGGGCGAAGCAGGAGCCTTCTGTGTGCAGGAGCTGCTGGTGTCAGAGGTGCTGAGAAGGTGTCAGGGCAGGAGAACTTCTACCTCCCAGTCAGAGCCTGCTGCCTCGGACAGTCCATGGGATCTGTCAGGGGGACTCCCTTGGTTTCTCTGTGTAGATAAGGAGGAGGATGATGTTCTGCAGAGCAGGGCTTCACTATGCACTGTGCGATGGCCAGTGTAAGGCAGGCCTTTGTCCCGGGGCTGGCTGCAGGCTGTGACTGTGGGTGTGCAGCGAGGGGTGCCCATCTCTGTCCTTGTGAGCAGGGTCGCTGCAGCCTAGGGGCTGTGTGCAGGGGCAGGAGCTCTGCCTCCTGCCAGGGTCAGCACTCAGCTATGAGGATGAAAGGCACGGACCCAGAGGTATTTGCCAAGCACATCTGTGTTTGCCTTGCAATTACATGAGGCGAAAGGTCTATCAACATCCTCTTTCCAGTTCCGACGTCCTTGTTCCTTGCCAGTTCCAACATCTTCCGAGTACCAGTCAGGGACGGGTCACTCCTCATTGCCTGCTGTAGTTCCTCCTTCCCATGGTCTCTGACAGTTTCGATGCATTCCAACCCCCACACTCAGCCTGCCCGGGAGCTCCCCACAGTGCTGGGGGAGAAGCTCGGGGGGAAGGAACAACACCTGGCAGGAAAGGAAAGGAAAGGAAAGGAAAGGAAAGGAAAAGCGTTCTTGTGCACTGGAGAAGGTGCTGTGTGAGTCAGGGCTGCTCAGAGCTCCACATCACTCTGAGTTCAGAGGGTCCTTCTGAAAGACACTGAGGCAGCATTTGCCTTCAAAGGAAGGATTCTGAGCTCTGATGTTTTCCACTCTTGGTGGGCAGGTTGGGCAGTGGGAGCTGGGAATTTACTTCTCTGCTTTGGAGAAGGCAGCGAGAGTCTTGTCAGGACTTGTGTGAGCTTCTCCTGAGACCCTGCACGGGCAGAGATGCTCCTGGGCAGAGCCCTGCTGCCGGGAGGGGTGTGCAGGGCAGAGCTGAGCACACAGCCCATGGGATGGGCTCTGGGAGCACTGAGAGGGAGCAGAGCTGGGCCCAGAGCAGCAGCTCCTGGCAGGGACAGCTCCAGGCGGCAGAGACATGGGCAGGGAGTGGGGGGAAAGTGCAGCCCAGGCCTGGGGAGGGTGCGTTCAGGCAGCTCTCTTGGTGTCTGGCACTGGAGGTGGCTGCTGGCCATGCTCTGCTGGGCACAGTCCTTTGCTTCTCCCCATGAGACCTCCGTCATCTGCTCTTTGAATCATTGCTCCCCTGCTCTCAGCACAGGATGCTTGGTTGTTATTAAGATCAATCTGTGGTTGAAGGCAACTTAAAAGCACTGCAAGTGGAAGCAGTGGTCAAATGAGAAAGGACTCTTAGTGGCTCTGGACTAAGCTAGAAAGAGCTGAGAACTTCCAACTGTATAAATACTCTTCCCATTTTCAGTCATCCGTAGAATACTTTATACGCCAAAGGAAAAATGTCAGCAGTGTTATACTAGGAAATAAAGAACACAGACAAAATGATTTTTGATGAGAAAATGAACATGAGCCAGCTGTGTGCAGTCGCTTGGGGTATTGTGTGCAGTTCTGGTGTCCTCAACATCAAAAGGACATGGAACTGTTGGAGCAAGTCCAGAGGAGGGCCACAAGGATGATCAGGGGACTGGAGCACCTCCCATATGAAGACAGGCCGAGAAAGTTGGGGCTGTTCAGCCTGGAGAAGAGAAGGCTGCGTGGAGACCTCATAGCAGCCTTCCAGTATCTAAAGGAGGCCTATTAATATGCTGGAGAGGGCCTCTTCACTAGGGACTGTAGAGATAGGACAAGGGGTAACATGCTCAAACAGAAACAGAGGAAGTTTAGATTGGATATAAGGAAGAAGTTCTTGACTGTAAGGGTGGTGAGGCACTGGAAGAGGTTGCCCAGGGAAGTCGTGAATGCTCCATCCCTGGCAGTGTTCAAGGCCATTTTGGATAGAGCCTTGGGTGACAGGGTTTAGTGTGAGCTGTCCCTGCCCATAGCAGGGGGGTTGGAACTAGATGGTCTTAAGGTCCTTTTCAACCCTAACTAGTCTATGATTCTACAATTCTAAGGCCATGCCGAGCCTCTCTTGTGCAGCCCAGACTCATCCGAGTCAGAAGTACAAATAGTGAACTTTACAATCAAGTTGGAATTTATCTGATATCCCTTGTGATTATCAGAGCTGGACAAAGCACTGCTTCAGAGCAAACCTGACTCCCATCCAACCTGGCCTTGAACACTGCGAAGGATGGGGCAGCCACAGCTTCTCTGCTGGTTAGGGTTCTCTGCTGGGTTAGGCTTAGGGTTAGGGTTAGGGTTTTAGGGGGTTAGGGGGTTAGGGGGTTAGGGTGTTAGGGTGTTAGGGGGTTAGGGGGTTAGGGTTAGGGTTTTATGGGGTTAGGGTTTTAGGGGGTTAGGGGGTTAGAATTTTATGGGGTTAGGGTTTTATGGGGTTAGGGTTTTAGAGTTTTAGGGTTTTAGGGTTTTAGGGTTTTAGGGTTTAGGGGTTAGGGGTTAGGGTTAGGGTTAGGGTTAGGGGTTAGGGTTAGGGGTTAGGGTTAGGGTTAGCGTTAGGGTTAGGTTTAGGGTTAGGTTCAGGTTATATTTGTCTCTATTCCTAAAGTCACCATTAGGATTAGGGTTAGGGTTAGGGTTAGGGTTAGGGTTAGGTTATATTTGTCTCTATTCCTTAAGTCACCATTGTAGCGTTTAGTTATAAAGTACCCAAGATACAAACCAACACAACTGCAGTATTCAGCGTATGAAGCTTCTCTATTGATTTATGATTTCTAAACACAATCACCTACTGGAACAGTACCTAAAATACAGAACAGCAAAGTGACAAAATTTTAACATATGTACAAAGGCTTTCTTTGCAAACTACAAACTTTTCAAAAATAATCACTGCTCGAACGGTTTCAGAAATTTTCACCCTCCTGTAAATCTGTCACTGGGAGCTCAGCACAAGGGGACAGTCAAGGCCCACGCAAGCCCACTGGGCACTGCGGAAGGCAGGAGGGCTGATGGCAGGTTCTAGTGATCCCTGTGCCAGGCATTCCAGAAGTCACAGAAATTTCTAAACTGAAAAGTAAGAAAAAGAAATTCAAAATAACTTTTATCCGTTGCCCTTTGCAATCGTCCTGCACTCAGAATCCTAAAATGTGCTGTGCAATCTGCAAGGCTTGACAAATCCCAAAGGTTTTCATGAGCCCCACGGTGTATTTGGATTGAGTCCACGAAGCTCAGGTGCTGAGAGGAGACTGAGGACTGAGGAAAGGTGAGACTGACTGGTCTGTAATTCCCTGGCTCATCCATTTTCCCCTTCTTGAAAAATGGGGTCATATTTCCCTTTCTCCAGTCATCAGGAACTTCACCTGAGTGCCATGATTTTTCAAATATGATGGCCAGTGTCTTAGCAACTTCATTTGCCAGCTCCTTCAGGACCCGCAGATGGATGTCCAGGTCCCATGGACTTGTGTACGTTTAGGTTTTTAAGATGGTCTCAAACCAGATCCTCTCCTACAGTGGGCCTAGGGTCTTTATTCTCACATTCCCTGTGTCAGCATTCCAAGACTTGGGTGGTGCGGTCAGAGCCTTTGCCAGTGAAGACAGAGGCAAAGAAGTCATTAAGAACCTCAGCCGTCTGCAAATCTAGGGTAGCCAGTTCTCTTGATAGTTTCTGGAGGGGGCCTACGTTGTCCCTACCCTATCTTTCATTTGCAATGTAACTATAGAATCCCTTCCTGTTGTCTTTCACACCCCTAGCCAAGTTTAATTCTAACTGGGCCTTAGCTTTCCTAACCTGGTCCATAGCTTCTCAGACAACATGCCTGTATTCTTCCCAGACTGCCTGTCCTTGCTTCCACCTTTTATAAGCCTTTTTTTTCCTTCCAAGTTTCCTCAGCAGCTCCTTATCCATCCAGTCAGGTCTCCTGGCCGTCCTGCTGCACTTCCTTCTAGTTGCGATGCAATACTCTTGAGCTTGTAGTAGGAGATCCTTGAATAGCAACCAACAACCTTGGGCTTCCCTGCCCTCTAGGGCTATATCCCATGGAACCTTACTAAGCAGGTTCCTGAAGAGGCCAAAGTCTGCTCTCTTGAAGTCCAGGGCAGTGAGCTCGCTGCACGCTCTTCTCACTGTGCTGAGGATCTCAAATTCGACCATCTCATGATCGCTGCAACCAAGGCTGCTCTGGAGTGTCACATTTCCAATGAGCCCTTCCCTGTTGGTGAGCATGAGGTCTGGCATGGCACCCCTCCTTGTCGGCTCCTCTATTACTTGCAGAAGGAAGTTATCTTCCACACAATCGAGGAACCTCCTGGATTGCTTGTGCTGGGCCGTACCATTGCTCCAACAGATGTCAGGGTGGTTGAAGTCCCCCATGAGAACAAGGGCCTGCGAGCGTGAGGCTCTTCCTATCTGTCTGTAGAGTGCTTCATCCACAGAGTCCTCTTGATCAGGTGGTCTCTAGCAGATGCCCACAGTAATGTCTCCCATGGCTGTTCTCCCTTTAAACCTGACCCATCAACTCTCTGTTGACTGCTCACCTGTCCTCAGACAGAGTTGCATGCTCTGAAGCCATCACAAAGGCCTGGCGGTCGCTGTGGAGACACCCATTGTGACGGGGCCCCCACGCTGAGCGTGGGCTATTTAAGGAGCCAGAGCCCTGCAGTAACCAGTGCAGAGGAGACCCCTCCCTCGGGAGACTGCATTTCCCGTGGCTGCCCTGCGCATCCAGGTACATGTTCTTTGACTTTGCAATCCTGTTTTAGTGTTGCCTTGAAACACATTGTGGGTGCGTGCTCTAAAGGGAGGAGAAGCTGTCAGGAGATGTGCTGGTGCCATCCCAGCTGTAGGAGCAGGGGCTGGGTGAGGAGGAGGCGCTGGGCTTGTTCCTGTGCTTGGAGCTGAGCTCTGCCTGCAGAGGTGCTGGGGGCGAAGCAGGAGCCTTCTGTGTGCAGGAGCTGCTGGTGTCAGAGGTGCTGAGAAGGTGTCAGGGCAGGAGAACTTCTACCTCCCAGTCAGAGCCTGCTGCCTCGGACAGTCCATGGGATCTGTCAGGGGGACTCCCTTGGTTTCTCTGTGTAGATAAGGAGGAGGATGATGTTCTGCAGAGCAGGGCTTCACTATGCACTGTGCGATGGCCAGTGTAAGGCAGGCCTTTGTCCCGGGGCTGGCTGCAGGCTGTGACTGTGGGTGTGCAGCGAGGGGTGCCCATCTCTGTCCTTGCGAGCAGGGTCGCTGCAGCCTAGGGGCTGTGTGCAGGGGCAGGAGCTCTGCCTCCTGCCAGGGTCAGCACTCAGCTATGAGGATGAAAGGCACGGACCCAGAGGTATTTGCCAAGCACATCTGTGTTTGCCTTGCAATTACATGAGGCGAAAGGTCTATCAACATCCTCTTTCCAGTTCCGACGTCCTTGTTCCTTGCCAGTTCCAACATCTTCCGAGTACCAGTCAGGGACGGGTCACTCCTCATTGCCTGCTGTAGTTCCTCCTTCCCATGGTCTCTGACAGTTTCGATGCATTCCAACCCCCACACTCAGCCTGCCCGGGAGCTCCCCACAGTGCTGGGGGAGAAGCTCGGGGGGAAGGAACAACACCTGGCAGGAAAGGAAAGGAAAGGAAAGGAAAAGCGTTCTTGTGCACTGGAGAAGGTGCTGTGTGAGTCAGGGCTGCTCAGAGCTCCACATCACTCTGAGTTCAGAGGGTCCTTCTGAAAGACACTGAGGCAGCATTTGCCTTCAAAGGAAGGATTCTGAGCTCTGATGTTTTCCACTCTTGGTGGGCAGGTTGGGCAGTGGGAGCTGGGAATTTACTTCTCTGCTTTGGAGAAGGCAGCGAGAGTCTTGTCAGGACTTGTGTGAGCTTCTCCTGAGACCCTGCACGGGCAGAGATGCTCCTGGGCAGAGCCCTGCTGCCGGGAGGGGTGTGCAGGGCAGAGCTGAGCACACAGCCCATGGGATGGGCTCTGGGAGCACTGAGAGGGAGCAGAGCTGGGCCCAGAGCAGCAGCTCCTGGCAGGGACAGCTCCAGGCGGCAGAGACATGGGCAGGGAGTGGGGGGAAAGTGCAGCCCAGGCCTGGGGAGGGTGCGTTCAGGCAGCTCTCTTGGTGTCTGGCACTGGAGGTGGCTGCTGGCCATGCTCTGCTGGGCACAGTCCTTTGCTTCTCCCCATGAGACCTCCGTCATCTGCTCTTTGAATCATTGCTCCCCTGCTCTCAGCACAGGATGCTTGGTTGTTATTAAGATCAATCTGTGGTTGAAGGCAACTTAAAAGCACTGCAAGTGGAAGCAGTGGTCAAATGAGAAAGGACTCTTAGTGGCTCTGGACTAAGCTAGAAAGAGCTGAGAACTTCCAACTGTATAAATACTCTTCCCATTTTCAGTCATCCGTAGAATACTTTATACGCCAAAGGAAAAATGTCAGCAGTGTTATACTAGGAAATAAAGAACACAGACAAAATGATTTTTGATGAGAAAATGAACATGAGCCAGCTGTGTGCAGTCGCTTGGGGTATTGTGTGCAGTTCTGGTGTCCTCAACATCAAAAGGACATGGAACTGTTGGAGCAAGTCCAGAGGAGGGCCACAAGGATGATCAGGGGACTGGAGCACCTCCCATATGAAGACAGGCCGAGAAAGTTGGGGCTGTTCAGCCTGGAGAAGAGAAGGCTGCGTGGAGACCTCATAGCAGCCTTCCAGTATCTAAAGGAGGCCTATTAATATGCTGGAGAGGGCCTCTTCACTAGGGACTGTAGAGATAGGACAAGGGGTAACATGCTCAAACAGAAACAGAGGAAGTTTAGATTGGATATAAGGAAGAAGTTCTTGACTGTAAGGGTGGTGAGGCACTGGAAGAGGTTGCCCAGGGAAGTCGTGAATGCTCCATCCCTGGCAGTGTTCAAGGCCATTTTGGATAGAGCCTTGGGTGACAGGGTTTAGTGTGAGCTGTCCCTGCCCATAGCAGGGGGGTTGGAACTAGATGGTCTTAAGGTCCTTTTCAACCCTAACTAGTCTATGATTCTACAATTCTAAGGCCATGCCGAGCCTCTCTTGTGCAGCCCAGACTCATCCGAGTCAGAAGTACAAATAGTGAACTTTACAATCAAGTTGGAATTTATCTGATATCCCTTGTGATTATCAGAGCTGGACAAAGCACTGCTTCAGAGCAAACCTGACTCCCATCCAACCTGGCCTTGAACACTGCGAAGGATGGGGCAGCCACAGCTTCTCTGCTGGTTAGGGTTCTCTGCTGGGTTAGGCTTAGGGTTAGGGTTAGGGTTTTAGGGGGTTAGGGGGTTAGGGGGTTAGGGTGTTAGGGTGTTAGGGGGTTAGGGGGTTAGGGTTAGGGTTTTATGGGGTTAGGGTTTTAGGGGGTTAGGGGGTTAGAATTTTATGGGGTTAGGGTTTTATGGGGTTAGGGTTTTAGAGTTTTAGGGTTTTAGGGTTTTAGGGTTTTAGGGTTTAGGGGTTAGGGGTTAGGGTTAGGGTTAGGGTTAGGGGTTAGGGTTAGGGGTTAGGGTTAGGGTTAGCGTTAGGGTTAGGTTTAGGGTTAGGTTCAGGTTATATTTGTCTCTATTCCTAAAGTCACCATTAGGATTAGGGTTAGGGTTAGGGTTAGGGTTAGGGTTAGGTTATATTTGTCTCTATTCCTTAAGTCACCATTGTAGCGTTTAGTTATAAAGTACCCAAGATACAAACCAACACAACTGCAGTATTCAGCGTATGAAGCTTCTCTATTGATTTATGATTTCTAAACACAATCACCTACTGGAACAGTACCTAAAATACAGAACAGCAAAGTGACAAAATTTTAACATATGTACAAAGGCTTTCTTTGCAAACTACAAACTTTTCAAAAATAATCACTGCTCGAACGGTTTCAGAAATTTTCACCCTCCTGTAAATCTGTCACTGGGAGCTCAGCACAAGGGGACAGTCAAGGCCCACGCAAGCCCACTGGGCACTGCGGAAGGCAGGAGGGCTGATGGCAGGTTCTAGTGATCCCTGTGCCAGGCATTCCAGAAGTCACAGAAATTTCTAAACTGAAAAGTAAGAAAAAGAAATTCAAAATAACTTTTATCCGTTGCCCTTTGCAATCGTCCTGCACTCAGAATCCTAAAATGTGCTGTGCAATCTGCAAGGCTTGACAAATCCCAAAGGTTTTCATGAGCCCCACGGTGTATTTGGATTGAGTCCACGAAGCTCAGGTGCTGAGAGGAGACTGAGGACTGAGGAAAGGTGAGACTGACTGGTCTGTAATTCCCTGGCTCATCCATTTTCCCCTTCTTGAAAAATGGGGTCATATTTCCCTTTCTCCAGTCATCAGGAACTTCACCTGAGTGCCATGATTTTTCAAATATGATGGCCAGTGTCTTAGCAACTTCATTTGCCAGCTCCTTCAGGACCCGCAGATGGATGTCCAGGTCCCATGGACTTGTGTACGTTTAGGTTTTTAAGATGGTCTCAAACCAGATCCTCTCCTACAGTGGGCCTAGGGTCTTTATTCTCACATTCCCTGTGTCAGCATTCCAAGACTTGGGTGGTGCGGTCAGAGCCTTTGCCA
Organism: Psittacula echo; assembly: GCF_963264785.1. Classification (NCBI taxonomy): domain Eukaryota; kingdom Metazoa; phylum Chordata; class Aves; order Psittaciformes; family Psittacidae; genus Psittacula; species Psittacula echo. The sequence goes on along the minus strand of NW_027664204.1, from coordinate 114,706 downwards.
GTGAAGACAGAGGCAAAGAAGTCATTAAGAACCTCAGCCGTCTGCAAATCTAGGGTAGCCAGTTCTCTTGATAGTTTCTGGAGGGGGCCTACGTTGTCCCTACCCTATCTTTCATTTGCAATGTAACTATAGAATCCCTTCCTGTTGTCTTTCACACCCCTAGCCAAGTTTAATTCTAACTGGGCCTTAGCTTTCCTAACCTGGTCCATAGCTTCTCAGACAACATGCCTGTATTCTTCCCAGACTGCCTGTCCTTGCTTCCACCTTTTATAAGCCTTTTTTTTCCTTCCAAGTTTCCTCAGCAGCTCCTTATCCATCCAGTCAGGTCTCCTGGCCGTCCTGCTGCACTTCCTTCTAGTTGCGATGCAATACTCTTGAGCTTGTAGTAGGAGATCCTTGAATAGCAACCAACAACCTTGGGCTTCCCTGCCCTCTAGGGCTATATCCCATGGAACCTTACTAAGCAGGTTCCTGAAGAGGCCAAAGTCTGCTCTCTTGAAGTCCAGGGCAGTGAGCTCGCTGCACGCTCTTCTCACTGTGCTGAGGATCTCAAATTCGACCATCTCATGATCGCTGCAACCAAGGCTGCTCTGGAGTGTCACATTTCCAATGAGCCCTTCCCTGTTGGTGAGCATGAGGTCTGGCATGGCACCCCTCCTTGTCGGCTCCTCTATTACTTGCAGAAGGAAGTTATCTTCCACACAATCGAGGAACCTCCTGGATTGCTTGTGCTGGGCCGTACCATTGCTCCAACAGATGTCAGGGTGGTTGAAGTCCCCCATGAGAACAAGGGCCTGCGAGCGTGAGGCTCTTCCTATCTGTCTGTAGAGTGCTTCATCCACAGAGTCCTCTTGATCAGGTGGTCTCTAGCAGATGCCCACAGTAATGTCTCCCATGGCTGTTCTCCCTTTAAACCTGACCCATCAACTCTCTGTTGACTGCTCACCTGTCCTCAGACAGAGTTGCATGCTCTGAAGCCATCACAAAGCCCTGGCGGTCGCTGTGGAGACACCCATTGTGACGGGGCCCCCACGCTGAGCGTGGGCTATTTAAGGAGCCAGAGCCCTGCAGTAACCAGTGCAGAGGAGACCCCTCCCTCGGGAGACTGCATTTCCCGTGGCTGCCCTGCGCATCCAGGTACATGTTCTTTGACTTTGCAATCCTGTTTTAGTGTTGCCTTGAAACACATTGTGGGTGCGTGCTCTAAAGGGAGGAGAAGCTGTCAGGAGATGTGCTGGTGCCATCCCAGCTGTAGGAGCAGGGGCTGGGTGAGGAGGAGGCGCTGGGCTTGTTCCTGTGCTTGGAGCTGAGCTCTGCCTGCAGAGGTGCTGGGGGCGAAGCAGGAGCCTTCTGTGTGCAGGAGCTGCTGGTGTCAGAGGTGCTGAGAAGGTGTCAGGGCAGGAGAACTTCTACCTCCCAGTCAGAGCCTGCTGCCTCGGACAGTCCATGGGATCTGTCAGGGGGACTCCCTTGGTTTCTCTGTGTAGATAAGGAGGAGGATGATGTTCTGCAGAGCAGGGCTTCACTATGCACTGTGCGATGGCCAGTGTAAGGCAGGCCTTTGTCCCGGGGCTGGCTGCAGGCTGTGACTGTGGGTGTGCAGCGAGGGGTGCCCATCTCTGTCCTTGCGAGCAGGGTCGCTGCAGCCTAGGGGCTGTGTGCAGGGGCAGGAGCTCTGCCTCCTGCCAGGGTCAGCACTCAGCTATGAGGATGAAAGGCACGGACCCCGAGGTATTTGCCAAGCACATCTGTGTTTGCCTTGCAATTACATGAGGCGAAAGGTCTATCAACATCCTCTTTCCAGTTCCGACGTCCTTGTTCCTTGCCAGTTCCAACATCTTCCGAGTACCAGTCAGGGACGGGTCACTCCTCATTGCCTGCTGTAGTTCCTCCTTCCCATGGTCTCTGACAGTTTCGATGCATTCCAACCCCCACACTCAGCCTGCCCGGGAGCTCCCCACAGTGCTGGGGGAGAAGCTCGGGGGGAAGGAACAACACCTGGCAGGAAAGGAAAGGAAAGGAAAGGAAAAGCGTTCTTGTGCACTGGAGAAGGTGCTGTGTGAGTCAGGGCTGCTCAGAGCTCCACATCACTCTGAGTTCAGAGGGTCCTTCTGAAAGACACTGAGGCAGCATTTGCCTTCAAAGGAAGGATTCTGAGCTCTGATGTTTTCCACTCTTGGTGGGCAGGTTGGGCAGTGGGAGCTGGGAATTTACTTCTCTGCTTTGGAGAAGGCAGCGAGAGTCTTGTCAGGACTTGTGTGAGCTTCTCCTGAGACCCTGCACGGGCAGAGATGCTCCTGGGCAGAGCCCTGCTGCCGGGAGGGGTGTGCAGGGCAGAGCTGAGCACACAGCCCATGGGATGGGCTCTGGGAGCACTGAGAGGGAGCAGAGCTGGGCCCAGAGCAGCAGCTCCTGGCAGGGACAGCTCCAGGCGGCAGAGACATGGGCAGGGAGTGGGGGGAAAGTGCAGCCCAGGCCTGGGGAGGGTGCGTTCAGGCAGCTCTCTTGGTGTCTGGCACTGGAGGTGGCTGCTGGCCATGCTCTGCTGGGCACAGTCCTTTGCTTCTCCCCATGAGACCTCCGTCATCTGCTCTTTGAATCATTGCTCCCCTGCTCTCAGCACAGGATGCTTGGTTGTTATTAAGATCAATCTGTGGTTGAAGGCAACTTAAAAGCACTGCAAGTGGAAGCAGTGGTCAAATGGGAAAGGACTCTTAGTGGCTCTGGACTAAGCTAGAAAGAGCTGAGAACTTCCAACTGTATAAATACTCTTCCCATTTTCAGTCATCCGTAGAATACTTTATACGCCAAAGGAAAAATGTCAGCAGTGTTATACTAGGAAATAAAGAACACAGACAAAATGATTTTTGATGAGAAAATGAACATGAGCCAGCTGTGTGCAGTCGCTTGGGGTATTGTGTGCAGTTCTGGTGTCCTCAACATCAAAAGGACATGGAACTGTTGGAGCAAGTCCAGAGGAGGGCCACAAGGATGATCAGGGGACTGGAGCACCTCCCATCTGAAGACAGGCCGAGAAAGTTGGGGCTGTTCAGCCTGGAGAAGAGAAGGCTGCGTGGAGACCTCATAGCAGCCTTCCAGTATCTAAAGGAGGCCTATTAATATGCTGGAGAGGGCCTCTTCACTAGGGACTGTAGAGATAGGACAAGGGGTAACATGCTCAAACAGAAACAGAGGAAGTTTAGATTGGATATAAGGAAGAAGTTCTTGACTGTAAGGGTGGTGAGGCACTGGAAGAGGTTGCCCAGGGAAGTCGTGAATGCTCCATCCCTGGCAGTGTTCAAGGCCATTTTGGATAGAGCCTTGGGTGACAGGGTTTAGTGTGAGCTGTCCCTGCCCATAGCAGGGGGGTTGGAACTAGATGGTCTTAAGGTCCTTTTCAACCCTAACTAGTCTATGATTCTACAATTCTAAGGCCATGCCGAGCCTCTCTTGTGCAGCCCAGACTCATCCGAGTCAGAAGTACAAATAGTGAACTTTACAATCAAGTTGGAATTTATCTGATATCCCTTGTGATTATCAGAGCTGGACAAAGCACTGCTTCAGAGCAAACCTGACTCCCATCCAACCTGGCCTTGAACACTGCGAAGGATGGGGCAGCCACAGCTTCTCTGCTGGTTAGGGTTCTCTGCTGGGTTAGGCTTAGGGTTAGGGTTAGGGTTTTAGGGGGTTAGGGGGTTAGGGGGTTAGGGTGTTAGGGTGTTAGGGGGTTAGGGGGTTAGGGTTAGGGTTTTATGGGGTTAGGGTTTTAGGGGGTTAGGGGGTTAGAATTTTATGGGGTTAGGGTTTTATGGGGTTAGGGTTTTAGAGTTTTAGGGTTTTAGGGTTTTAGAGTTTTAGGGTTTAGGGGTTAGGGGTTAGGGTTAGGGTTAGGGTTAGGGGTTAGGGTTAGGGGTTAGGGTTAGGGTTAGCGTTAGGGTTAGGTTTAGGGTTAGGTTCAGGTTATATTTGTCTCTATTCCTAAAGTCACCATTAGGATTAGGGTTAGGGTTAGGGTTAGGGTTAGGGTTAGGTTATATTTGTCTCTATTCCTTAAGTCACCATTGTAGCCTTTAGTTATAAAGTACCCAAGATACAAACCAACACAACTGCAGTATTCAGCGTATGAAGCTTCTCTATTGATTTATGATTTCTAAACACAATCACCTACTGGAACAGTACCTAAAATACAGAACAGCAAAGTGACAAAATTTTAACATATGTACAAAGGCTTTCTTTGCAAACTACAAACTTTTCAAAAATAATCACTGCTCGAACGGTTTCAGAAATTTTCACCCTCCTGTAAATCTGTCACTGGGAGCTCAGCACAAGGGGACAGTCAAGGCCCACGCAAGCCCACTGGGCACTGCGGAAGGCAGGAGGGCTGATGGCAGGTTCTAGTGATCCCTGTGCCAGGCATTCCAGAAGTCACAGAAATTTCTAAACTGAAAAGTAAGAAAAAGAAATTCAAAATAACTTTTATCCGTTGCCCTTTGCAATCGTCCTGCACTCAGAATCCTAAAATGTGCTGTGCAATCTGCAAGGCTTGACAAATCCCAAAGGTTTTCATGAGCCCCATGGTGTATTTGGATTGAGTCCACGAAGCTCAGGTGCTGAGAGGAGACTGAGGACTGAGGAAAGGTGAGACTGACTGGTCTGTAATTCCCTGGCTCATCCATTTTCCCCTTCTTGAAAAATGGGGTCATATTTCCCTTTCTCCAGTCATCAGGAACTTCACCTGAGTGCCATGATTTTTCAAATATGATGGCCAGTGTCTTAGCAACTTCATTTGCCAGCTCCTTCAGGACCCGCAGATGGATGTCCAGGTCCCATGGACTTGTGTACGTTTAGGTTTTTAAGATGGTCTCAAACCAGATCCTCTCCTACAGTGGGCCTAGGGTCTTTATTCTCACATTCCCTGTGTCAGCATTCCAAGACTTGGGTGGTGCGGTCAGAGCCTTTGCCAGTGAAGACAGAGGCAAAGAAGTCATTAAGAACCTCAGCCGTCTGCAAATCTAGGGTAGCCAGTTCTCTTGATAGTTTCTGGAGGGGGCCTACGTTGTCCCTACCCTATCTTTCATTTGCAATGTAACTATAGAATCCCTTCCTGTTGTCTTTCACACCCCTAGCCAAGTTTAATTCTAACTGGGCCTTAGCTTTCCTAACCTGGTCCATAGCTTCTCAGACAACATGCCTGTATTCTTCCCAGACTGCCTGTCCTTGCTTCCACCTTTTATAAGCCTTTTTTTTCCTTCCAAGTTTCCTCAGCAGCTCCTTATCCATCCAGTCAGGTCTCCTGGCCGTCCTGCTGCACTTCCTTCTAGTTGCGATGCAATACTCTTGAGCTTGTAGTAGGAGATCCTTGAATAGCAACCAACAACCTTGGGCTTCCCTGCCCTCTAGGGCTATATCCCATGGAACCTTACTAAGCAGGTTCCTGAAGAGGCCAAAGTCTGCTCTCTTGAAGTCCAGGGCAGTGAGCTCGCTGCACGCTCTTCTCACTGTGCTGAGGATCTCAAATTCGACCATCTCATGATGGCTGCAACCAAGGCTGCTCTGGAGTGTCACATTTCCAATGAGCCCTTCCCTGTTGGTGAGCATGAGGTCTGGCATGGCACCCCTCCTTGTCGGCTCCTCTATTACTTGCAGAAGGAAGTTATCTTCCACACAATCGAGGAACCTCCTGGATTGCTTGTGCTGGGCCGTACCATTGCTCCAACAGATGTCAGGGTGGTTGAAGTCCCCCATGAGAACAAGGGCCTGCGAGCGTGAGGCTCTTCCTATCTGTCTGTAGAGTGCTTCATCCACAGAGTCCTCTTGATCAGGTGGTCTGTAGCAGATGCCCACAGTAATGTCTCCCATGGCTGTTCTCCCTTTAAACCTGACCCATCAACTCTCTGTTGACTGCTCACCTGTCCTCAGACAGAGTTGCATGCTCTGAAGCCATCACAAAGCCCTGGCGGTCGCTGTGGAGACACCCATTGTGACGGGGCCCCCACGCTGAGCGTGGGCTATTTAAGGAGCCAGAGCCCTGCAGTAACCAGTGCAGAGGAGACCCCTCCCTCGGGAGACTGCATTTCCCGTGGCTGCCCTGCGCATCCAGGTACATGTTCTTTGACTTTGCAATCCTGTTTTAGTGTTGCCTTGAAACACATTGTGGGTGCGTGCTCTAAAGGGAGGAGAAGCTGTCAGGAGATGTGCTGGTGCCATCCCAGCTGTAGGAGCAGGGGCTGGGTGAGGAGGAGGCGCTGGGCTTGTTCCTGTGCTTGGAGCTGAGCTCTGCCTGCAGAGGTGCTGGGGGCGAAGCAGGAGCCTTCTGTGTGCAGGAGCTGCTGGTGTCAGAGGTGCTGAGAAGGTGTCAGGGCAGGAGAACTTCTACCTCCCAGTCAGAGCCTGCTGCCTCGGACAGTCCATGGGATCTGTCAGGGGGACTCCCTTGGTTTCTCTGTGTAGATAAGGAGGAGGATGATGTTCTGCAGAGCAGGGCTTCACTATGCACTGTGCGATGGCCAGTGTAAGGCAGGCCTTTGTCCCGGGGCTGGCTGCAGGCTGTGACTGTGGGTGTGCAGCGAGGGGTGCCCATCTCTGTCCTTGCGAGCAGGGTCGCTGCAGCCTAGGGGCTGTGTGCAGGGGCAGGAGCTCTGCCTCCTGCCAGGGTCAGCACTCAGCTATGAGGATGAAAGGCACGGACCCCGAGGTATTTGCCAAGCACATCTGTGTTTGCCTTGCAATTACATGAGGCGAAAGGTCTATCAACATCCTCTTTCCAGTTCCGACGTCCTTGTTCCTTGCCAGTTCCAACATCTTCCGAGTACCAGTCAGGGACGGGTCACTCCTCATTGCCTGCTGTAGTTCCTCCTTCCCATGGTCTCTGACAGTTTCGATGCATTCCAACCCCCACACTCAGCCTGCCCGGGAGCTCCCCACAGTGCTGGGGGAGAAGCTCGGGGGGAAGGAACAACACCTGGCAGGAAAGGAAAGGAAAGGAAAGGAAAAGCATTCTTGTGCACTGGAGAAGGTGCTGTGTGAGTCAGGGCTGCTCAGAGCTCCACATCACTCTGAGTTCAGAGGGTCCTTCTGAAAGACACTGAGGCAGCATTTGCCTTCAAAGGAAGGATTCTGAGCTCTGATGTTTTCCACTCTTGGTGGGCAGGTTGGGCAGTGGGAGCTGGGAATTTACTTCTCTGCTTTGGAGAAGGCAGCGAGAGTCTTGTCAGGACTTGTGTGAGCTTCTCCTGAGACCCTGCACGGGCAGAGATGCTCCTGGGCAGAGCCCTGCTGCCGGGAGGGGTGTGCAGGGCAGAGCTGAGCACACAGCCCATGGGATGGGCTCTGGGAGCACTGAGAGGGAGCAGAGCTGGGCCCAGAGCAGCAGCTCCTGGCAGGGACAGCTCCAGGCGGCAGAGACATGGGCAGGGAGTGGGGGGAAAGTGCAGCCCAGGCCTGGGGAGGGTGCGTTCAGGCAGCTCTCTTGGTGTCTGGCACTGGAGGTGGCTGCTGGCCATGCTCTGCTGGGCACAGTCCTTTGCTTCTCCCCATGAGACCTCCGTCATCTGCTCTTTGAATCATTGCTCCCCTGCTCTCAGCACAGGATGCTTGGTTGTTATTAAGATCAATCTGTGGTTGAAGGCAACTTAAAAGCACTGCAAGTGGAAGCAGTGGTCAAATGGGAAAGGACTCTTAGTGGCTCTGGACTAAGCTAGAAAGAGCTGAGAACTTCCAACTGTATAAATACTCTTCCCATTTTCAGTCATCCGTAGAATACTTTATACGCCAAAGGAAAAATGTCAGCAGTGTTATACTAGGAAATAAAGAACACAGACAAAATGATTTTTGATGAGAAAATGAACATGAGCCAGCTGTGTGCAGTCGCTTGGGGTATTGTGTGCAGTTCTGGTGTCCTCAACATCAAAAGGACATGGAACTGTTGGAGCAAGTCCAGAGGAGGGCCACAAGGATGATCAGGGGACTGGAGCACCTCCCATCTGAAGACAGGCCGAGAAAGTTGGGGCTGTTCAGCCTGGAGAAGAGAAGGCTGCGTGGAGACCTCATAGCAGCCTTCCAGTATCTAAAGGAGGCCTATTAATATGCTGGAGAGGGCCTCTTCACTAGGGACTGTAGAGATAGGACAAGGGGTAACATGCTCAAACAGAAACAGAGGAAGTTTAGATTGGATATAAGGAAGAAGTTCTTGACTGTAAGGGTGGTGAGGCACTGGAAGAGGTTGCCCAGGGAAGTCGTGAATGCTCCATCCCTGGCAGTGTTCAAGGCCATTTTGGATAGAGCCTTGGGTGACAGGGTTTAGTGTGAGCTGTCCCTGCCCATAGCAGGGGGGTTGGAACTAGATGGTCTTAAGGTCCTTTTCAACCCTAACTAGTCTATGATTCTACAATTCTAAGGCCATGCCGAGCCTCTCTTGTGCAGCCCAGACTCATCCGAGTCAGAAGTACAAATAGTGAACTTTACAATCAAGTTGGAATTTATCTGATATCCCTTGTGATTATCAGAGCTGGACAAAGCACTGCTTCAGAGCAAACCTGACTCCCATCCAACCTGGCCTTGAACACTGCGAAGGATGGGGCAGCCACAGCTTCTCTGCTGGTTAGGGTTCTCTGCTGGGTTAGGCTTAGGGTTAGGGTTAGGGTTTTAGGGGGTTAGGGCGTTAGGGGGTTAGGGCGTTAGGGTGTTAGGGGGTTAGGGGGTTAGGGGGTTAGGGTTAGGGTTTTATGGGGTTAGGGTTTTAGGGGGTTAGAGGGTTAGAATTTTATGGGGTTAGGGTTTTATGGGGTTAGGGTTTTAGAGTTTTAGGGTTTTAGGGTTTTAGGGTTTTAGGGTTTAGGGGTTAGGGGTTAGGGTTAGGGTTAGGGTTAGGGGTTAGGGTTAGGGGTTAGGGTTAGGGTTAGCGTTAGGGTTAGGTTTAGGGTTAGGTTCAGGTTATATTTGTCTCTATTCCTAAAGTCACCATTAGTATTAGGGTTAGGGTTAGGGTTAGGGTTAGAGTTAGGTTTAGGGTTAGGGTTAGGTTATATTTGTCTCTATTCCTTAAGTCACCATTGTAGCGTTTAGTTATAAAGTACCCAAGATACAAACCAACACAACTGCAGTATTCAGCGTATGAAGCTTCTCTATTGATTTATGATTTCTAAACACAATCACCTACTGGAACAGTACCTTAAATACAGAACAGCAAAGTGACAAAATTTTAACATATGTACAAAGGCTTTCTTTGCAAACTACAAACTTTTCAAAAATAATCACTGCTCGAACGGTTTCAGAAATTTTCACCCTCCTGTAAATCTGTCACTGGGAGCTCAGCACAAGGGGACAGTCAAGGCCCACGCAAGCCCACTGGGCACTGCGGAAGGCAGGAGGGCTGATGGCAGGTTCTAGTGATCCCTGTGCCAGGCATTCCAGAAGTCACAGAAATTTCTAAACTGAAAAGTAAGAAAAAGAAATTCAAAATAACTTTTATCCGTTGCCCTTTGCAATCGTCCTGCACTCAGAATCCTAAAATGTGCTGTGCAATCTGCAAGGCTTGACAAATCCCAAAGGTTTTCATGAGCCCCACGGTGTATTTGGATTGAGTCCACGAAGCTCAGGTGCTGAGAGGAGACTGAGGACTGAGGAAAGGTGAGACTGACTGGTCTGTAATTCCCTGGCTCATCCATTTTCCCCTTCTTGAAAAATGGGGTCATATTTCCCTTTCTCCAGTCATCAGGAACTTCACCTGAGTGCCATGATTTTTCAAATATGATGGCCAGTGTCTTAGCAACTTCATTTGCCAGCTCCTTCAGGACCCGCAGATGGATGTCCAGGTCCCATGGACTTGTGTACGTTTAGGTTTTTAAGATGGTCTCAAACCAGATCCTCTCCTACAGTGGGCCTAGGGTCTTTATTCTCACATTCCCTGTGTCAGCATTCCAAGACTTGGGTGGTGCGGTCAGAGCCTTTGCCAGTGAAGACAGAGGCAAAGAAGTCATTAAGAACCTCAGCCGTCTGCAAATCTAGGGTAGCCAGTTCTCTTGATAGTTTCTGGAGGGGGCCTACGTTGTCCCTAGCCTATCTTTCATTTGCAATGTAACTATAGAATCCCTTCCTGTTATCTTTCACACCCCTAGCCAAGTTTAATTCTAACTGGGCCTTAGCTTTCCTAACCTGGTCCATAGCTTCTCAGACAACATGCCTGTATTCTTCCCAGACTGCCTGTCCTTGCTTCCACCTTTTATAAGCCTTTTTCTTCCTTCCAAGTTTCCTCAGCAGCTCCTTATCCATCCAGTCAGGTCTCCTGGCCGTCCTGCTGCACTTCCTTCTAGTTGCGATGCAATACTCTTGAGCTTGTAGTAGGAGATCCTTGAATAGCAACCAACAACCTTGGGCTCCCCTGCCCTCTAGGGCTATATCCCATGGAACCTTACTAAGCAGGTTCCTGAAGAGGCCAAAGTCTGCTCTCTTGAAGTCCAGGGCAGTGAGCTCGCTGCACGCTCTTCTCACTGTGCTGAGGATCTCAAATTCGACCATCTCATGATCGCTGCAACCAAGGCTGCTCTGGAGTGTCACGTTTCCAATGAGCCCTTCCCTGTTGGTGAGCATGAGGTCTGGCATGGCACCCCTCCTTGTCGGCTCCTCTATTACTTGCAGAAGGAAGTTATCTTCCACACAATCGAGGAACCTCCTGGATTGCTTGTGCTGGGCCGTACCATTGCTCCAACAGATGTCAGGGTGGTTGAAGTCCCCCATGAGAACAAGGGCCTGCGAGCGTGAGGCTCTTCCTATCTGTCTGTAGAGTGCTTCATCCACAGAGTCCTCTTGATCAGGTGGTCTCTAGCAGATGCCCACAGTAATGTCTCCCATGGCTGTTCTCCCTTTAAACCTGACCCATCAACTCTCTGTTGACTGCTCACCTGTCCTCAGACAGAGTTGCATGCTCTGAAGCCATCACAAAGCCCTGGCGGTCGCTGTGGAGACACCCATTGTGACGGGGCCCCCACGCTGAGCGTGGGCTATTTAAGGAGCCAGAGCCCTGCAGTAACCAGTGCAGAGGAGACCCCTCCCTCGGGAGACTGCATTTCCCGTGGCTGCCCTGCGCATCCAGGTACATGTTCTTTGACTTTGCAATCCTGTTTTAGTGTTGCCTTGAAACACATTGTGGGTGCGTGCTCTAAAGGGAGGAGAAGCTGTCAGGAGATGTGCTGGTGCCATCCCAGCTGTAGGAGCAGGGGCTGGGTGAGGAGGAGGCGCTGGGCTTGTTCCTGTGCTTGGAGCTGAGCTCTGCCTGCAGAGGTGCTGGGGGCGAAGCAGGAGCCTTCTGTGTGCAGGAGCTGCTGGTGTCAGAGGTGCTGAGAAGGTGTCAGGGCAGGAGAACTTCTACCTCCCAGTCAGAGCCTGCTGCCTCGGACAGTCCATGGGATCTGTCAGGGGGACTCCCTTGGTTTCTCTGTGTAGATAAGGAGGAGGATGATGTTCTGCAGAGCAGGGCTTCACTCTGCACTGTGCGATGGCCAGTGTAAGGCAGGCCTTTGTCCCGGGGCTGGCTGCAGGCTGTGACTGTGGGTGTGCAGCGAGGGGTGCCCATCTCTGTCCTTGCGAGCAGGGTCGCTGCAGCCTAGGGGCTGTGTGCAGGGGCAGGAGCTCTGCCTCCTGCCAGGGTCAGCACTCAGCTATGAGGATGAAAGGCACGGACCCAGAGGTATTTGCCAAGCACATCTGTGTTTGCCTTGCAATTACATGAGGCGAAAGGTCTATCAACATCCTCTTTCCAGTTCCGACGTCCTTGTTCCTTGCCAGTTCCAACATCTTCCGAGTACCAGTCAGGGACGGGTCACTCCTCATTGCCTGCTGTAGTTCCTCCTTCCCATGGTCTCTGACAGTTTCGATGCATTCCAACCCCCACACTCAGCCTGCCCGGGAGCTCCCCACAGTGCTGGGGGAGAAGCTCGGGGGGAAGGAACAACACCTGGCAGGAAAGGAAAGGAAAGGAAAGGAAAAGCGTTCTTGTGCACTGGAGAAGGTGCTGTGTGAGTCAGGGCTGCTCAGAGCTCCACATCACTCTGAGTTCAGAGGGTCCTTCTGAAAGACACTGAGGCAGCATTTGCCTTCAAAGGAAGGATTCTGAGCTCTGATGTTTTCCACTCTTGGTGGGCAGGTTGGGCAGTGGGAGCTGGGAATTTACTTCTCTGCTTTGGAGAAGGCAGCGAGAGTCTTGTCAGGACTTGTGTGAGCTTCTCCTGAGACCCTGCACGGGCAGAGATGCTCCTGGGCAGAGCCCTGCTGCCGGGAGGGGTGTGCAGGGCAGAGCTGAGCACACAGCCCATGGGATGGGCTCTGGGAGCACTGAGAGGGAGCAGAGCTGGGCCCAGAGCAGCAGCTCCTGGCAGGGACAGCTCCAGGCGGCAGAGACATGGGCAGGGAGTGGGGGGAAAGTGCAGCCCAGGCCTGGGGAGGGTGCGTTCAGGCAGCTCTCTTGGTGTCTGGCACTGGAGGTGGCTGCTGGCCATGCTCTGCTGGGCACAGTCCTTTGCTTCTCCCCATGAGACCTCCGTCATCTGCTCTTTGAATCATTGCTCCCCTGCTCTCAGCACAGGATGCTTGGTTGTTATTAAGATCAATCTGTGGTTGAAGGCAACTTAAAAGCACTGCAAGTGGAAGCAGTGGTCAAATGGGAAAGGACTCTTAGTGGCTCTGGACTAAGCTAGAAAGAGCTGAGAACTTCCAACTGTATAAATACTCTTCCCATTTTCAGTCATCCGTAGAATACTTTATACGCCAAAGGAAAAATGTCAGCAGTGTTATACTAGGAAATAAAGAACACAGACAAAATGATTTTTGATGAGAAAATGAACATGAGCCAGCTGTGTGCAGTCGCTTGGGGTATTGTGTGCAGTTCTGGTGTCCTCAACATCAAAAGGACATGGAACTGTTGGAGCAAGTCCAGAGGAGGGCCACAAGGATGATGAGGGGACTGGAGCACCTCCCATATGAAGACAGGCCGAGAAAGTTGGGGCTGTTCAGCCTGGAGAAGAGAAGGCTGCGTGGAGACCTCATAGCAGCCTTCCAGTATCTAAAGGAGGCCTATTAATATGCTGGAGAGGGCCTCTTCACTAGGGACTGTAGAGATAGGACAAGGGGTAACATGCTCAAACAGAAACAGAGGAAGTTTAGATTGGATATAAGGAAGAAGTTCTTGACTGTAAGGGTGGTGAGGCACTGGAAGAGGTTGCCCAGGGAAGTCGTGAATGCTCCATCCCTGGCAGTGTTCAAGGCCATTTTGGATAGAGCCTTGGGTGACAGGGTTTAGTGTGAGCTGTCCCTGCCCATAGCAGGGGGGTTGGAACTAGATGGTCTTAAGGTCCTTTTCAACCCTAACTAGTCTATGATTCTACAATTCTAAGGCCATGCCGAGCCTCTCTTGTGCAGCCCAGACTCATCCGAGTCAGAAGTACAAATAGTGAACTTTACAATCAAGTTGGAATTTATCTGATATCCCTTGTGATTATCAGAGCTGGACAAAGCACTGCTTCAGAGCAAACCTGACTCCCATCCAACCTGGCCTTGAACACTGCGAAGGATGGGGCAGCCACAGCTTCTCTGCTGGTTAGGGTTCTCTGCTGGGTTAGGCTTAGGGTTAGGGTTAGGGTTTTAGGGGGTTAGGGCGTTAGGGGGTTAGGGTGTTAGGGGGTTAGGGGGTTAGGGGGTTAGGGTTAGGGTTTTATGGGGTTAGGGTTTTAGGGGGTTAGGGGGTTAGAATTTTATGGGGTTAGGGTTTTATGGGGTTAGGGTTTTAGAGTTTTAGGGTTTTAGGGTTTTAGGGTTTTAGGGTTTAGGGGTTAGGGGTTAGGGTTTGGGTTAGGGTTACGGGTTAGGGTTAGGGGTTAGGGTTAGGGTTAGCGTTAGGGTTAGGTTTAGGGTTAGGTTCAGGTTATATTTGTCTCTATTCCTAAAGTCACCATTAGGATTAGGGTTAGGGTTAGGGTTAGGGTTAGGGTTAGGTTATATTTGTCTCTATTCCTTAAGTCACCATTGTAGCGTTTAGTTATAAAGTACCCAAGATACAAACCAACACAACTGCAGTATTCAGCGTATGAAGCTTCTCTATTGATTTATGATTTCTAAACACAATCACCTACTGGAACAGTACCTAAAATACAGAACAGCAAAGTGACAAAATTTTAACATATGTACAAAGGCTTTCTTTGCAAACTACAAACTTTTCAAAAATAATCACTGCTCGAACGGTTTCAGAAATTTTCACCCTCCTGTAAATCTGTCACTGGGAGCTCAGCACAAGGGGACAGTCAAGGCCCACGCAAGCCCACTGGGCACTGCGGAAGGCAGGAGGGCTGATGGCAGGTTCTAGTGATCCCTGTGCCAGGCATTCCAGAAGTCACAGAAATTTCTAAACTGAAAAGTAAGAAAAAGAAATTCAAAATAACTTTTATCCGTTGCCCTTTGCAATCGTCCTGCACTCAGAATCCTAAAATGTGCTGTGCAATCTGCAAGGCTTGACAAATCCCAAAGGTTTTCATGAGCCCCATGGTGTATTTGGATTGAGTCCACGAAGCTCAGGTGCTGAGAGGAGACTGAGGACTGAGGAAAGGTGAGACTGACTGGTCTGTAATTCCCTGGCTCATCCATTTTCCCCTTCTTGAAAAATGGGGTCATATTTCCCTTTCTCCAGTCATCAGGAACTTCACCTGAGTGCCATGATTTTTCAAATATGATGGCCAGTGTCTTAGCAACTTCATTTGCCAGCTCCTTCAGGACCCGCAGATGGATGTCCAGGTCCCATGGACTTGTGTACGTTTAGGTTTTTAAGATGGTCTCAAACCAGATCCTCTCCTACAGTGGGCCTAGGGTCTTTATTCTCACATTCCCTGTGTCAGCATTCCAAGACTTGGGTGGTGCGGTCAGAGCCTTTGCCAGTGAAGACAGAGGCAAAGAAGTCATTAAGAACCTCAGCCGTCTGCAAATCTAGGGTAGCCAGTTCTCTTGATAGTTTCTGGAGGGGGCCTACGTTGTCCCTACCCTATCTTTCATTTGCAATGTAACTATAGAATCCCTTCCTGTTATCTTTCACACCCCTAGCCAAGTTTAATTCTAACTGGGCCTTAGCTTTCCTAACCTGGTCCATAGCTTCTCAGACAACATGCCTGTATTCTTCCCAGACTGCCTGTCCTTGCTTCCACCTTTTATAAGCCTTTTTTTTCCTTCCAAGTTTCCTCAGCAGCTCCTTATCCATCCAGTCAGGTCTCCTGGCCGTCCTGCTGCACTTCCTTCTAGTTGCGATGCAATACTCTTGAGCTTGTAGTAGGAGATCCTTGAATAGCAACCAACAACCTTGGGCTTCCCTGCCCTCTAGGGCTATATCCCATGGAACCTTACTAAGCAGGTTCCTGAAGAGGCCAAAGTCTGCTCTCTTGAAGTCCAGGGCAGTGAGCTCGCTGCACGCTCTTCTCACTGTGCTGAGGATCTCAAATTCGACCATCTCATGATGGCTGCAACCAAGGCTGCTCTGGAGTGTCACATTTCCAATGAGCCCTTCCCTGTTGGTGAGCATGAGGTCTGGCATGGCACCCCTCCTTGTCGGCTCCTCTATTACTTGCAGAAGGAAGTTATCTTCCACACAATCGAGGAACCTCCTGGATTGCTTGTGCTGGGCCGTACCATTGCTCCAACAGATGTCAGGGTGGTTGAAGTCCCCCATGAGAACAAGGGCCTGCGAGCGTGAGGCTCTTCCTATCTGTCTGTAGAGTGCTTCATCCACAGAGTCCTCTTGATCAGGTGGTCTCTAGCAGATGCCCACAGTAATGTCTCCCATGGCTGTTCTCCCTTTAAACCTGACCCATCAACTCTCTGTTGACTGCTCACCTGTCCTCAGACAGAGTTGCATGCTCTGAAGCCATCACAAAGCCCTGGCGGTCGCTGTGGAGACACCCATTGTGACGGGGCCCCCACGCTGAGCGTGGGCTATTTAAGGAGCCAGAGCCCTGCAGTAACCAGTGCAGAGGAGACCCCTCCCTCGGGAGACTGCATTTCCCGTGGCTGCCCTGCGCATCCAGGTACATGTTCTTTGACTTTGCAATCCTGTTTTAGTGTTGCCTTGAAACACATTGTGGGTGCGTGCTCTAAAGGGAGGAGAAGCTGTCAGGAGATGTGCTGGTGCCATCCCAGCTGTAGGAGCAGGGGCTGGGTGAGGAGGAGGCGCTGGGCTTGTTCCTGTGCTTGGAGCTGAGCTCTGCCTGCAGAGGTGCTGGGGGCGAAGCAGGAGCCTTCTGTGTGCAGGAGCTGCTGGTGTCAGAGGTGCTGAGAAGGTGTCAGGGCAGGAGAACTTCTACCTCCCAGTCAGAGCCTGCTGCCTCGGACAGTCCATGGGATCTGTCAGGGGGACTCCCTTGGTTTCTCTGTGTAGATAGGGAGGAGGATGATGTTCTGCAGAGCAGGGCTTCACTATGCACTGTGCGATGGCCAGTGTAAGGCAGGCCTTTGTCCCGGGGCTGGCTGCAGGCTGTGACTGTGGGTGTGCAGCGAGGGGTGCCCATCTCTGTCCTTGCGAGCAGGGTCGCTGCAGCCTAGGGGCTGTGTGCAGGGGCAGGAGCTCTGCCTCCTGCCAGGGTCAGCACTCAGCTATGAGGATGAAAGGCACGGACCCAGAGGTATTTGCCAAGCACATCTGTGTTTGCCTTGCAATTACATGAGGCGAAAGGTCTATCAACATCCTCTTTCCAGTTCCGACGTCCTTGTTCCTTGCCAGTTCCAACATCTTCCGAGTACCAGTCAGGGACGGGTCACTCCTCATTGCCTGCTGTAGTTCCTCCTTCCCATGGTCTCTGACAGTTTCGATGCATTCCAACCCCCACACTCAGCCTGCCCGGGAGCTCCCCACAGTGCTGGGGGAGAAGCTCGGGGGGAAGGAACAACACCTGGCAGGAAAGGAAAGGAAAGGAAAAGCGTTCTTGTGCACTGGAGAAGGTGCTGTGTGAGTCAGGGCTGCTCAGAGCTCCACATGACTCTGAGTTCAGAGGGTCCTTCTGAAAGACACTGAGGCAGCATTTGCCTTCAAAGGAAGGATTCTGAGCTCTGATGTTTTCCACTCTTGGTGGGCAGGTTGGGCAGTGGGAGCTGGGAATTTACTTCTCTGCTTTGGAGAAGGCAGCGAGAGTCTTGTCAGGACTTGTGTGAGCTTCTCCTGAGACCCTGCACGGGCAGAGATGCTCCTGGGCAGAGCCCTGCTGCCGGGAGGGGTGTGCAGGGCAGAGCTGAGCACACAGCCCATGGGATGGGCTCTGGGAGCACTGAGAGGGAGCAGAGCTGGGCCCAGAGCAGCAGCTCCTGGCAGGGACAGCTCCAGGCGGCAGAGACATGGGCAGGGAGTGGGGGGAAAGTGCAGCCCAGGCCTGGGGAGGGTGCGTTCAGGCAGCTCTCTTGGTGTCTGGCACTGGAGGTGGCTGCTGGCCATGCTCTGCTGGGCACAGTCCTTTGCTTCTCCCCATGAGACCTCCGTCATCTGCTCTTTGAATCATTGCTCCCCTGCTCTCAGCACAGGATGCTTGGTTGTTATTAAGATCAATCTGTGGTTGAAGGCAACTTAAAAGCACTGCAAGTGGAAGCAGTGGTCAAATGAGAAAGGACTCTTAGTGGCTCTGGACTAAGCTAGAAAGAGCTGAGAACTTCCAACTGTATAAATACTCTTCCCATTTTCAGTCATCCGTAGAATACTTTATACGCCAAAGGAAAAATGTCAGCAGTGTTATACTAGGAAATAAAGAACACAGACAAAATGATTTTTGATGAGAAAATGAACATGAGCCAGCTGTGTGCAGTCGCTTGGGGTATTGTGTGCAGTTCTGGTGTCCTCAACATCAAAAGGACATGGAACTGTTGGAGCAAGTCCAGAGGAGGGCCACAAGGATGATCAGGGGACTGGAGCACCTCCCATATGAAGACAGGCCGAGAAAGTTGGGGCTGTTCAGCCTGGAGAAGAGAAGGCTGCGTGGAGACCTCATAGCAGCCTTCCAGTATCTAAAGGAGGCCTATTAATATGCTGGAGAGGGCCTCTTCACTAGGGACTGTAGAGATAGGACAAGGGGTAACATGCTCAAACAGAAACAGAGGAAGTTTAGATTGGATATAAGGAAGAAGTTCTTGACGGTAAGGGTGGTGAGGCACTGGAAGAGGTTGCCCAGGGAAGTCGTGAATGCTCCATCCCTGGCAGTGTTCAAGGCCATTTTGGATAGAGCCTTGGGTGACAGGGTTTAGTGTGAGCTGTCCCTGCCCATAGCAGGGGGGTTGGAACTAGATGGTCTTAAGGTCCTTTTCAACCCTAACTAGTCTATGATTCTACAATTCTAAGGCCATGCCGAGCCTCTCTTGTGCAGCCCAGACTCATCCGAGTCAGAAGTACAAATAGTGAACTTTACAATCAAGTTGGAATTTATCTGATATCCCTTGTGATTATCAGAGCTGGACAAAGCACTGCTTCAGAGCAAACCTGACTCCCATCCAACCTGGCCTTGAACACTGCGAAGGATGGGGCAGCCACAGCTTCTCTGCTGGTTAGGGTTCTCTGCTGGGTTAGGCTTAGGGTTAGGGTTAGGGTTTTAGGGGGTTAGGGCGTTAGGGGGTTAGGGTGTTAGGGTGTTAGGGGGTTAGGGGGTTAGGGGGTTAGGGGGTTAGGGGGTTAGGGTTTTATGGGGTTAGGGTTTTAGGGGGTTAGGGGGTTAGAATTTTATGGGGTTAGGGTTTTATGGGGTTAGGGTTTTAGAGTTTTAGGGTTTTAGGGTTTTAGGGTTTTAGGGTTTAGGGGTTAGGGGTTAGGGTTAGGGTTAGGGTTAGGGGTTAGGGTTAGGGGTTAGGGTTAGGGTTAGCGTTAGGGTTAGGTTTAGGGTTAGGTTCAGGTTATATTTGTCTCTATTCCTAAAGTCACCATTAGGATTAGGGTTAGGGTTAGGGTTAGGGTTAGGGTTAGGTTATATTTGTCTCTATTCCTTAAGTCACCATTGTAGCGTTTAGTTATAAAGTACCCAAGATACAAACCAACACAACTGCAGTATTCAGCGTATGAAGCTTCTCTATTGATTTATGATTTCTAAACACAATCACCTACTGGAACAGTACCTAAAATACAGAACAGCAAAGTGACAAAATTTTAACATATGTACAAAGGCTTTCTTTGCAAACTACAAACTTTTCAAAAATAATCACTGCTCGAACGGTTTCAGAAATTTTCACCCTCCTGTAAATCTGTCACTGGGAGCTCAGCACAAGGGGACAGTCAAGGCCCACGCAAGCCCACTGGGCACTGCGGAAGGCAGGAGGGCTGATGGCAGGTTCTAGTGATCCCTGTGCCAGGCATTCCAGAAGTCACAGAAATTTCTAAACTGAAAAGTAAGAAAAAGAAATTCAAAATAACTTTTATCCGTTGCCCTTTGCAATCGTCCTGCACTCAGAATCCTAAAATGTGCTGTGCAATCTGCAAGGCTTGACAAATCCCAAAGGTTTTCATGAGCCCCACGGTGTATTTGGATTGAGTCCACGAAGCTCAGGTGCTGAGAGGAGACTGAGGACTGAGGAAAGGTGAGACTGACTGGTCTGTAATTCCCTGGCTCATCCATTTTCCCCTTCTTGAAAAATGGGGTCATATTTCCCTTTCTCCAGTCATCAGGAACTTCACCTGAGTGCCATGATTTTTCAAATATGATGGCCAGTGTCTTAGCAACTTCATTTGCCAGCTCCTTCAGGACCCGCAGATGGATGTCCAGGTCCCATGGACTTGTGTACGTTTAGGTTTTTAAGATGGTCTCAAACCAGATCCTCTCCTACAGTGGGCCTAGGGTCTTTATTCTCACATTCCCTGTGTCAGCATTCCAAGACTTGGGTGGTGCGGTCAGAGCCTTTGCCAGTGAAGACAGAGGCAAAGAAGTCATTAAGAACCTCAGCCGTCTGCAAATCTAAGGTAGCCAGTTCTCTTGATAGTTTCTGGAGGGGGCCTACGTTGTCCCTACCCTATCTTTCATTTGCAATGTAACTATAGAATCCCTTCCTGTTATCTTTCACACCCCTAGCCAAGTTTAATTCTAACTGGGCCTTAGCTTTCCTAACCTGGTCCATAGCTTCTCAGACAACATGCCTGTATTCTTCCCAGACTGCCTGTCCTTGCTTCCACCTTTTATAAGCCTTTTTCTTCCTTCCAAGTTTCCTCAGCAGCTCCTTATCCATCCAGTCAGGTCTCCTGGCCGTCCTGCTGCACTTCCTTCTAGTTGCGATGCAATACTCTTGAGCTTGTAGTAGGAGATCCTTGAATAGCAACCAACAACCTTGGGCTCCCCTGCCCTCTAGGGCTATATCCCATGGAACCTTACTAAGCAGGTTCCTGAAGAGGCCAAAGTCTGCTCTCTTGAAGTCCAGGGCAGTGAGCTCGCTGCACGCTCTTCTCACTGTGCTGAGGATCTCAAATTCGACCATCTCATGATGGCTGCAACCAAGGCTGCTCTGGAGTGTCACATTTCCAATGAGCCCTTCCCTGTTGGTGAGCATGAGGTCTGGCATGGCACCCCTCCTTGTCGGCTCCTCTATTACTTGCAGAAGGAAGTTATCTTCCACACAATCGAGGAACCTCCTGGATTGCTTGTGCTGGGCCGTACCATTGCTCCAACAGATGTCAGGGTGGTTGAAGTCCCCCATGAGAACAAGGGCCTGCGAGCGTGAGGCTCTTCCTATCTGTCTGTAGAGTGCTTCATCCACAGAGTCCTCTTGATCAGGTGGTCTCTAGCAGATGCCCACAGTAATGTCTCCCATGGCTGTTCTCCCTTTAAACCTGACCCATCAACTCTCTGTTGACTGCTCACCTGTCCTCAGACAGAGTTGCATGCTCTGAAGCCATCACAAAGGCCTGGCGGTCGCTGTGGAGACACCCATTGTGACAGGGCCCCCACGCTGAGCGTGGGCTATTTAAGGAGCCAGAGCCCTGCAGTAACCAGTGCAGAGGAGACCCCTCCCTCGGGAGGCTGCATTTCCCGTGGCTGCCCTGCGCATCCAGGTACATGTTCTTTGACTTTGCAATCCTGTTTTAGTGTTGCCTTGAAACACATTGTGGGTGCGTGCTCTAAAGGGAGGAGAAGCTGTCAGGAGATGTGCTGGTGCCATCCCAGCTGTAGGAGCAGGGGCTGGGTGAGGAGGAGGCGCTGGGCTTGTTCCTGTGCTTGGAGCTGAGCTCTGCCTGCAGAGGTGCTGGGGGCGAAGCAGGAGCCTTCTGTGTGCAGGAGCTGCTGGTGTCAGAGGTGCTGAGAAGGTGTCAGGGCAGGAGAACTTCTACCTCCCAGTCAGAGCCTGCTGCCTCGGACAGTCCATGGGATCTGTCAGGGGGACTCCCTTGGTTTCTCTGTGTAGATAAGGAGGAGGATGATGTTCTGCAGAGCAGGGCTTCACTATGCACTGTGCGATGGCCAGTGTAAGGCAGGCCTTTGTCCCGGGGCTGGCTGCAGGCTGTGACTGTGGGTGTGCAGCGAGGGGTGCCCATCTCTGTCCTTGCGAGCAGGGTCGCTGCAGCCTAGGGGCTGTGTGCAGGGGCAGGAGCTCTGCCTCCTGCCAGGGTCAGCACTCAGCTATGAGGATGAAAGGCACGGACCCAGAGGTATTTGCCAAGCACATCTGTGTTTGCCTTGCAATTACATGAGGCGAAAGGTCTATCAACATCCTCTTTCCAGTTCCGACGTCCTTGTTCCTTGCCAGTTCCAACATCTTCCGAGTACCAGTCAGGGACGGGTCACTCCTCATTGCCTGCTGTAGTTCCTCCTTCCCATGGTCTCTGACAGTTTCGATGCATTCCAACCCCCACACTCAGCCT
Organism: Psittacula echo; assembly: GCF_963264785.1. Taxonomy (NCBI): domain Eukaryota; kingdom Metazoa; phylum Chordata; class Aves; order Psittaciformes; family Psittacidae; genus Psittacula; species Psittacula echo. The sequence goes on along the minus strand of NW_027664204.1, from coordinate 92,871 downwards.
GCCCGGGAGCTCCCCACAGTGCTGGGGGAGAAGCTCGGGGGGAAGGAACAACACCTGGCAGGAAAGGAAAGGAAAGGAAAAGCGTTCTTGTGCACTGGAGAAGGTGCTGTGTGAGTCAGGGCTGCTCAGAGCTCCACATCACTCTGAGTTCAGAGGGTCCTTCTGAAAGACACTGAGGCAGCATTTGCCTTCAAAGGAAGGATTCTGAGCTCTGATGTTTTCCACTCTTGGTGGGCAGGTTGGGCAGTGGGAGCTGGGAATTTACTTCTCTGCTTTGGAGAAGGCAGCGAGAGTCTTGTCAGGACTTGTGTGAGCTTCTCCTGAGACCCTGCACGGGCAGAGATGCTCCTGGGCAGAGCCCTGCTGCCGGGAGGGGTGTGCAGGGCAGAGCTGAGCACACAGCCCATGGGATGGGCTCTGGGAGCACTGAGAGGGAGCAGAGCTGGGCCCAGAGCAGCAGCTCCTGGCAGGGACAGCTCCAGGCGGCAGAGACATGGGCAGGGAGTGGGGGGAAAGTGCAGCCCAGGCCTGGGGAGGGTGCGTTCAGGCAGCTCTCTTGGTGTCTGGCACTGGAGGTGGCTGCTGGCCATGCTCTGCTGGGCACAGTCCTTTGCTTCTCCCCATGAGACCTCCGTCATCTGCTCTTTGAATCATTGCTCCCCTGCTCTCAGCACAGGATGCTTGGTTGTTATTAAGATCAATCTGTGGTTGAAGGCAACTTAAAAGCACTGCAAGTGGAAGCAGTGGTCAAACGGGAAAGGACTCTTAGTGGCTCTGGACTAAGCTAGAAAGAGCTGAGAACTTCCAACTGTATCAATACTCTTCCCATTTTCAGTCATCCGTAGAATACTTTATACGCCAAAGGAAAAATGTCAGCAGTGTTATACTAGGAAATAAAGAACACAGACAAAATGATTTTTGATGAGAAAATGAACATGAGCCAGCTGTGTGCAGTCGCTTGGGGTATTGTGTGCAGTTCTGGTGTCCTCAACATCAAAAGGACATGGAACTGTTGGAGCAAGTCCAGAGGAGGGCCACAAGGATGATGAGGGGACTGGAGCACCTCCCATATGAAGACAGGCCGAGAAAGTTGGGGCTGTTCAGCCTGGAGAAGAGAAGGCTGCGTGGAGACCTCATAGCAGCCTTCCAGTATCTAAAGGAGGCCTATTAATATGCTGGAGAGGGCCTCTTCACTAGGGACTGTAGAGATAGGACAAGGGGTAACATGCTCAAACAGAAACAGAGGAAGTTTAGATTGGATATAAGGAAGAAGTTCTTGACTGTAAGGGTGGTGAGGCACTGGAAGAGGTTGCCCAGGGAAGTCGTGAATGCTCCATCCCTGGCAGTGTTCAAGGCCATTTTGGATAGAGCCTTGGGTGACAGGGTTTAGTGTGAGCTGTCCCTGCCCATAGCAGGGGGGTTGGAACTAGATGGTCTTAAGGTCCTTTTCAACCCTAACTAGTCTATGATTCTACAATTCTAAGGCCATGCCGAGCCTCTCTTGTGCAGCCCAGACTCATCCGAGTCAGAAGTACAAATAGTGAACTTTACAATCAAGTTGGAATTTATCTGATATCCCTTGTGATTATCAGAGCTGGACAAAGCACTGCTTCAGAGCAAACCTGACTCCCATCCAACCTGGCCTTGAACACTGCGAAGGATGGGGCAGCCACAGCTTCTCTGCTGGTTAGGGTTCTCTGCTGGGTTAGGCTTAGGGTTAGGGTTAGGGTTTTAGGGGGTTAGGGCGTTAGGGGGTTAGGGTGTTAGGGTGTTAGGGGGTTAGGGGGTTAGGGGGTTAGGGGGTTAGGGGGTTAGGGTTTTATGGGGTTAGGGTTTTAGGGGGTTAGGGGGTTAGAATTTTATGGGGTTAGGGTTTTATGGGGTTAGGGTTTTAGAGTTTTAGGGTTTTAGGGTTTTAGGGTTTTAGGGTTTAGGGGTTAGGGGTTAGGGTTAGGGTTAGGGTTAGGGGTTAGGGTTAGGGGTTAGGGTTAGGGTTAGCGTTAGGGTTAGGTTTAGGGTTAGGTTCAGGTTATATTTGTCTCTATTCCTAAAGTCACCATTAGGATTAGGGTTAGGGTTAGGGTTAGGGTTAGGGTTAGGTTATATTTGTCTCTATTCCTTAAGTCACCATTGTAGCGTTTAGTTATAAAGTACCCAAGATACAAACCAACACAACTGCAGTATTCAGCGTATGAAGCTTCTCTATTGATTTATGATTTCTAAACACAATCACCTACTGGAACAGTACCTAAAATACAGAACAGCAAAGTGACAAAATTTTAACATATGTACAAAGGCTTTCTTTGCAAACTACAAACTTTTCAAAAATAATCACTGCTCGAACGGTTTCAGAAATTTTCACCCTCCTGTAAATCTGTCACTGGGAGCTCAGCACAAGGGGACAGTCAAGGCCCACGCAAGCCCACTGGGCACTGTGGAAGGCAGGAGGGCTGATGGCAGGTTCTAGTGATCCCTGTGCCAGGCATTCCAGAAGTCACAGAAATTTCTAAACTGAAAAGTAAGAAAAAGAAATTCAAAATAACTTTTATCCGTTGCCCTTTGCAATCGTCCTGCACTCAGAATCCTAAAATGTGCTGTGCAATCTGCAAGGCTTGACAAATCCCAAAGGTTTTCATGAGCCCCACGGTGTATTTGGATTGAGTCCACGAAGCTCAGGTGCTGAGAGGAGACTGAGGACTGAGGAAAGGTGAGACTGACTGGTCTGTAATTCCCTGGCTCATCCATTTTCCCCTTCTTGAAAAATGGGGTCATATTTCCCTTTCTCCAGTCATCAGGAACTTCACCTGAGTGCCATGATTTTTCAAATATGATGGCCAGTGTCTTAGCAACTTCATTTGCCAGCTCCTTCAGGACCCGCAGATGGATGTCCAGGTCCCATGGACTTGTGTACGTTTAGGTTTTTAAGATGGTCTCAAACCAGATCCTCTCCTACAGTGGGCCTAGGGTCTTTATTCTCACATTCCCTGTGTCAGCATTCCAAGACTTGGGTGGTGCGGTCAGAGCCTTTGCCAGTGAAGACAGAGGCAAAGAAGTCATTAAGAACCTCAGCCGTCTGCAAATCTAGGGTAGCCAGTTCTCTTGATAGTTTCTGGAGGGGGCCTACGTTGTCCCTAGCCTATCTTTCATTTGCAATGTAACTATAGAATCCCTTCCTGTTATCTTTCACACCCCTAGCCAAGTTTAATTCTAACTGGGCCTTAGCTTTCCTAACCTGGTCCATAGCTTCTCAGACAACATGCCTGTATTCTTCCCAGACTGCCTGTCCTTGCTTCCACCTTTTATAAGCCTTTTTTTTCCTTCCAAGTTTCCTCAGCAGCTCCTTATCCATCCAGTCAGGTCTCCTGGCCGTCCTGCTGCACTTCCTTCTAGTTGCGATGCAATACTCTTGAGCTTGTAGTAGGAGATCCTTGAATAGCAACCAACAACCTTGGGCTCCCCTGCCCTCTAGGGCTATATCCCATGGAACCTTACTAAGCAGGTTCCTGAAGAGGCCAAAGTCTGCTCTCTTGAAGTCCAGGGCAGTGAGCTCGCTGCACGCTCTTCTCACTGTGCTGAGGATCTCAAATTCGACCATCTCATGATCGCTGCAACCAAGGCTGCTCTGGAGTGTCACATTTCCAATGAGCCCTTCCCTGTTGGTGAGCATGAGGTCTGGCATGGCACCCCTCCTTGTCGGCTCCTCTATTACTTGCAGAAGGAAGTTATCTTCCACACAATCGAGGAACCTCCTGGATTGCTTGTGCTGGGCCGTACCATTGCTCCAACAGATGTCAGGGTGGTTGAAGTCCCCCATGAGAACAAGGGCCTGCGAGCGTGAGGCTCTTCCTATCTGTCTGTAGAGTGCTTCATCCACAGAGTCCTCTTGATCAGGTGGTCTCTAGCAGATGCCCACAGTAATGTCTCCCATGGCTGTTCTCCCTTTAAACCTGACCCATCAACTCTCTGTTGACTGCTCACCTGTCCTCAGACAGAGTTGCATGCTCTGAAGCCATCACAAAGGCCTGGCGGTCGCTGTGGAGACACCCATTGTGACGGGGCCCCCACGCTGAGCGTGGGCTATTGAAGGAGCCAGAGCCCTGCAGTAACCAGTGCAGAGGAGACCCCTCCCTCGGGAGGCTGCATTTCCCGTGGCTGCCCTGCGCATCCAGGTACATGTTCTTTGACTTTGCAATCCTGTTTTAGTGTTGCCTTGAAACACATTGTGGGTGCGTGCTCTAAAGGGAGGAGAAGCTGTCAGAAGATGTGCTGGTGCCATCCCAGCTGTAGGAGCAGGGGCTGGGTGAGGAGGAGGCGCTGGGCTTGTTCCTGTGCTTGGAGCTGAGCTCTGCCTGCAGAGGTGCTGGGGGCGAAGCAGGAGCCTTCTGTGTGCAGGAGCTGCTGGTGTCAGAGGTGCTGAGAAGGTGTCAGGGCAGGAGAACTTCTACCTCCCAGTCAGAGCCTGCTGCCTCGGACAGTCCATGGGATCTGTCAGGGGGACTCCCTTGGTTTCTCTGTGTAGATAAGGAGGAGGATGATGTTCTGCAGAGCAGGGCTTCACTCTGCACTGTGCGATGGCCAGTGTAAGGCAGGCCTTTGTCCCGGGGCTGGCTGCAGGCTGTGACTGTGGGTGTGCAGCGAGGGGTGCCCATCTCTGTCCTTGCGAGCAGGGTCGCTGCAGCCTAGGGGCTGTGTGCAGGGGCAGGAGCTCTGCCTCCTGCCAGGGTCAGCACTCAGCTATGAGGATGAAAGGCACGGACCCAGAGGTATTTGCCAAGCACATCTGTGTTTGCCTTGCAATTACATGAGGCGAAAGGTCTATCAACATCCTCTTTCCAGTTCCGACGTCCTTGTTCCTTGCCAGTTCCAACATCTTCCGAGTACCAGTCAGGGACGGGTCACTCCTCATTGCCTGCTGTAGTTCCTCCTTCCCATGGTCTCTGACAGTTTCGATGCATTCCAACCCCCACACTCAGCCTGCCCGGGAGCTCCCCACAGTGCTGGGGGAGAAGCTCGGGGGGAAGGAACAACACCTGGCAGGAAAGGAAAGGAAAGGAAAGGAAAGGAAAAGCGTTCTTGTGCACTGGAGAAGGTGCTGTGTGAGTCAGGGCTGCTCAGAGCTCCACATCACTCTGAGTTCAGAGGGTCCTTCTGAAAGACACTGAGGCAGCATTTGCCTTCAAAGGAAGGATTCTGAGCTCTGATGTTTTCCACTCTTGGTGGGCAGGTTGGGCAGTGGGAGCTGGGAATTTACTTCTCTGCTTTGGAGAAGGCAGCGAGAGTCTTGTCAGGACTTGTGTGAGCTTCTCCTGAGACCCTGCACGGGCAGAGATGCTCCTGGGCAGAGCCCTGCTGCCGGGAGGGGTGTGCAGGGCAGAGCTGAGCACACAGCCCATGGGATGGGCTCTGGGAGCACTGAGAGGGAGCAGAGCTGGGCCCAGAGCAGCAGCTCCTGGCAGGGACAGCTCCAGGCGGCAGAGACATGGGCAGGGAGTGGGGGGAAAGTGCAGCCCAGGCCTGGGGAGGGTGCGTTCAGGCAGCTCTCTTGGTGTCTGGCACTGGAGGTGGCTGCTGGCCATGCTCTGCTGGGCACAGTCCTTTGCTTCTCCCCATGAGACCTCCGTCATCTGCTCTTTGAATCATTGCTCCCCTGCTCTCAGCACAGGATGCTTGGTTGTTATTAAGATCAATCTGTGGTTGAAGGCAACTTAAAAGCACTGCAAGTGGAAGCAGTGGTCAAATGAGAAAGGACTCTTAGTGGCTCTGGACTAAGCTAGAAAGAGCTGAGAACTTCCAACTGTATAAATACTCTTCCCATTTTCAGTCATCCGTAGAATACTTTATACGCCAAAGGAAAAATGTCAGCAGTGTTATACTAGGAAATAAAGAACACAGACAAAATGATTTTTGATGAGAAAATGAACATGAGCCAGCTGTGTGCAGTCGCTTGGGGTATTGTGTGCAGTTCTGGTGTCCTCAACATCAAAAGGACATGGAACTGTTGGAGCAAGTCCAGAGGAGGGCCACAAGGATGATCAGGGGACTGGAGCACCTCCCATATGAAGACAGGCCGAGAAAGTTGGGGCTGTTCAGCCTGGAGAAGAGAAGGCTGCGTGGAGACCTCATAGCAGCCTTCCAGTATCTAAAGGAGGCCTATTAATATGCTGGAGAGGGCCTCTTCACTAGGGACTGTAGAGATAGGACAAGGGGTAACATGCTCAAACAGAAACAGAGGAAGTTTAGATTGGATATAAGGAAGAAGTTCTTGACTGTAAGGGTGGTGAGGCACTGGAAGAGGTTGCCCAGGGAAGTCGTGAATGCTCCATCCCTGGCAGTGTTCAAGGCCATTTTGGATAGAGCCTTGGGTGACAGGGTTTAGTGTGAGCTGTCCCTGCCCATAGCAGGGGGGTTGGAACTAGATGGTCTTAAGGTCCTTTTCAACCCTAACTAGTCTATGATTCTACAATTCTAAGGCCATGCCGAGCCTCTCTTGTGCAGCCCAGACTCATCCGAGTCAGAAGTACAAATAGTGAACTTTACAATCAAGTTGGAATTTATCTGATATCCCTTGTGATTATCAGAGCTGGACAAAGCACTGCTTCAGAGCAAACCTGACTCCCATCCAACCTGGCCTTGAACACTGCGAAGGATGGGGCAGCCACAGCTTCTCTGCTGGTTAGGGTTCTCTGCTGGGTTAGGCTTAGGGTTAGGGTTAGGGTTTTAGGGGGTTAGGGCGTTAGGGGGTTAGGGTGTTAGGGGGTTAGGGGGTTAGGGGGTTAGGGGGTTAGGGGGTTAGGGTTAGGGTTTTATGGGGTTAGGGTTTTAGGGGGTTAGGGGGTTAGAATTTTATGGGGTTAGGGTTTTATGGGGTTAGGGTTTTAGAGTTTTAGGGTTTTAGGGTTTTAGGGTTTAGGGGTTAGGGGTTAGGGTTAGGGTTAGGGTTAGGGGTTAGGGTTAGGGGTTAGGGTTAGGGTTAGCGTTAGGGTTAGGTTTAGGGTTAGGTTCAGGTTATATTTGTCTCTATTCCTAAAGTCACCATTAGGATTAGGGTTAGGGTTAGGGTTAGGGTTAGGGTTAGGTTATATTTGTCTCTATTCCTTAAGTCACCATTGTAGCGTTTAGTTATAAAGTACCCAAGATACAAACCAACACAACTGCAGTATTCAGCGTATGAAGCTTCTCTATTGATTTATGATTTCTAAACACAATCACCTACTGGAACAGTACCTAAAATACAGAACAGCAAAGTGACAAAATTTTAACATATGTACAAAGGCTTTCTTTGCAAACTACAAACTTTTCAAAAATAATCACTGCTCGAACGGTTTCAGAAATTTTCACCCTCCTGTAAATCTGTCACTGGGAGCTCAGCACAAGGGGACAGTCAAGGCCCACGCAAGCCCACTGGGCACTGTGGAAGGCAGGAGGGCTGATGGCAGGTTCTAGTGATCCCTGTGCCAGGCATTCCAGAAGTCACAGAAATTTCTAAACTGAAAAGTAAGAAAAAGAAATTCAAAATAACTTTTATCCGTTGCCCTTTGCAATCGTCCTGCACTCAGAATCCTAAAATGTGCTGTGCAATCTGCAAGGCTTGACAAATCCCAAAGGTTTTCATGAGCCCCACGGTGTATTTGGATTGAGTCCACGAAGCTCAGGTGCTGAGAGGAGACTGAGGACTGAGGAAAGGTGAGACTGACTGGTCTGTAATTCCCTGGCTCATCCATTTTCCCCTTCTTGAAAAATGGGGTCATATTTCCCTTTCTCCAGTCATCAGGAACTTCACCTGAGTGCCATGATTTTTCAAATATGATGGCCAGTGTCTTAGCAACTTCATTTGCCAGCTCCTTCAGGACCCGCAGATGGATGTCCAGGTCCCATGGACTTGTGTACGTTTAGGTTTTTAAGATGGTCTCAAACCAGATCCTCTCCTACAGTGGGCCTAGGGTCTTTATTCTCACATTCCCTGTGTCAGCATTCCAAGACTTGGGTGGTGCGGTCAGAGCCTTTGCCAGTGAAGACAGAGGCAAAGAAGTCATTAAGAACCTCAGCCGTCTGCAAATCTAAGGTAGCCAGTTCTCTTGATAGTTTCTGGAGGGGGCCTACGTTGTCCCTACCCTATCTTTCATTTGCAATGTAACTATAGAATCCCTTCCTGTTATCTTTCACACCCCTAGCCAAGTTTAATTCTAACTGGGCCTTAGCTTTCCTAACCTGGTCCATAGCTTCTCAGACAACATGCCTGTATTCTTCCCAGACTGCCTGTCCTTGCTTCCACCTTTTATAAGCCTTTTTCTTCCTTCCAAGTTTCCTCAGCAGCTCCTTATCCATCCAGTCAGGTCTCCTGGCCGTCCTGCTGCACTTCCTTCTAGTTGCGATGCAATACTCTTGAGCTTGTAGTAGGAGATCCTTGAATAGCAACCAACAACCTTGGGCTCCCCTGCCCTCTAGGGCTATATCCCATGGAACCTTACTAAGCAGGTTCCTGAAGAGGCCAAAGTCTGCTCTCTTGAAGTCCAGGGCAGTGAGCTCGCTGCACGCTCTTCTCACTGTGCTGAGGATCTCAAATTCGACCATCTCATGATCGCTGCAACCAAGGCTGCTCTGGAGTGTCACATTTCCAATGAGCCCTTCCCTGTTGGTGAGCATGAGGTCTGGCATGGCACCCCTCCTTGTCGGCTCCTCTATTACTTGCAGAAGGAAGTTATCTTCCACACAATCGAGGAACCTCCTGGATTGCTTGTGCTGGGCCGTACCATTGCTCCAACAGATGTCAGGGTGGTTGAAGTCCCCCATGAGAACAAGGGCCTGCGAGCGTGAGGCTCTTCCTATCTGTCTGTAGAGTGCTTCATCCACAGAGTCCTCTTGATCAGGTGGTCTCTAGCAGATGCCCACAGTAATGTCTCCCATGGCTGTTCTCCCTTTAAACCTGACCCATCAACTCTCTGTTGACTGCTCACCTGTCCTCAGACAGAGTTGCATGCTCTGAAGCCATCACAAAGGCCTGGCGGTCGCTGTGGAGACACCCATTGTGACGGGGCCCCCACGCTGAGCGTGGGCTATTGAAGGAGCCAGAGCCCTGCAGTAACCAGTGCAGAGGAGACCCCTCCCTCGGGAGGCTGCATTTCCCGTGGCTGCCCTGCGCATCCAGGTACATGTTCTTTGACTTTGCAATCCTGTTTTAGTGTTGCCTTGAAACACATTGTGGGTGCGTGCTCTAAAGGGAGGAGAAGCTGTCAGGAGATGTGCTGGTGCCATCCCAGCTGTAGGAGCAGGGGCTGGGTGAGGAGGAGGCGCTGGGCTTGTTCCTGTGCTTGGAGCTGAGCTCTGCCTGCAGAGGTGCTGGGGGCGAAGCAGGAGCCTTCTGTGTGCAGGAGCTGCTGGTGTCAGAGGTGCTGAGAAGGTGTCAGGGCAGGAGAACTTCTACCTCCCAGTCAGAGCCTGCTGCCTCGGACAGTCCATGGGATCTGTCAGGGGGACTCCCTTGGTTTCTCTGTGTAGATAAGGAGGAGGATGATGTTCTGCAGAGCAGGGCTTCACTCTGCACTGTGCGATGGCCAGTGTAAGGCAGGCCTTTGTCCCGGGGCTGGCTGCAGGCTGTGACTGTGGGTGTGCAGCGAGGGGTGCCCATCTCTGTCCTTGCGAGCAGGGTCGCTGCAGCCTAGGGGCTGTGTGCAGGGGCAGGAGCTCTGCCTCCTGCCAGGGTCAGCACTCAGCTATGAGGATGAAAGGCACGGACCCAGAGGTATTTGCCAAGCACATCTGTGTTTGCCTTGCAATTACATGAGGCGAAAGGTCTATCAACATCCTCTTTCCAGTTCCGACGTCCTTGTTCCTTGCCAGTTCCAACATCTTCCGAGTACCAGTCAGGGACGGGTCACTCCTCATTGCCTGCTGTAGTTCCTCCTTCCCATGGTCTCTGACAGTTTCGATGCATTCCAACCCCCACACTCAGCCTGCCCGGGAGCTCCCCACAGTGCTGGGGGAGAAGCTCGGGGGGAAGGAACAACACCTGGCAGGAAAGGAAAGGAAAGGAAAGGAAAGGAAAAGCGTTCTTGTGCACTGGAGAAGGTGCTGTGTGAGTCAGGGCTGCTCAGAGCTCCACATCACTCTGAGTTCAGAGGGTCCTTCTGAAAGACACTGAGGCAGCATTTGCCTTCAAAGGAAGGATTCTGAGCTCTGATGTTTTCCACTCTTGGTGGGCAGGTTGGGCAGTGGGAGCTGGGAATTTACTTCTCTGCTTTGGAGAAGGCAGCGAGAGTCTTGTCAGGACTTGTGTGAGCTTCTCCTGAGACCCTGCACGGGCAGAGATGCTCCTGGGCAGAGCCCTGCTGCCGGGAGGGGTGTGCAGGGCAGAGCTGAGCACACAGCCCATGGGATGGGCTCTGGGAGCACTGAGAGGGAGCAGAGCTGGGCCCAGAGCAGCAGCTCCTGGCAGGGACAGCTCCAGGCGGCAGAGACATGGGCAGGGAGTGGGGGGAAAGTGCAGCCCAGGCCTGGGGAGGGTGCGTTCAGGCAGCTCTCTTGGTGTCTGGCACTGGAGGTGGCTGCTGGCCATGCTCTGCTGGGCACAGTCCTTTGCTTCTCCCCATGAGACCTCCGTCATCTGCTCTTTGAATCATTGCTCCCCTGCTCTCAGCACAGGATGCTTGGTTGTTATTAAGATCAATCTGTGGTTGAAGGCAACTTAAAAGCACTGCAAGTGGAAGCAGTGGTCAAACGGGAAAGGACTCTTAGTGGCTCTGGACTAAGCTAGAAAGAGCTGAGAACTTCCAACTGTATCAATACTCTTCCCATTTTCAGTCATCCGTAGAATACTTTATACGCCAAAGGAAAAATGTCAGCAGTGTTATACTAGGAAATAAAGAACACAGACAAAATGATTTTTGATGAGAAAATGAACATGAGCCAGCTGTGTGCAGTCGCTTGGGGTATTGTGTGCAGTTCTGGTGTCCTCAACATCAAAAGGACATGGAACTGTTGGAGCAAGTCCAGAGGAGGGCCACAAGGATGATCAGGGGACTGGAGCACCTCCCATATGAAGACAGGCCGAGAAAGTTGGGGCTGTTCAGCCTGGAGAAGAGAAGGCTGCGTGGAGACCTCATAGCAGCCTTCCAGTATCTAAAGGAGGCCTATTAATATGCTGGAGAGGGCCTCTTCACTAGGGACTGTAGAGATAGGACAAGGGGTAACATGCTCAAACATAAACAGAGGAAGTTTAGATTGGATATAAGGAAGAAGTTCTTGACTGTAAGGGTGGTGAGGCACTGGAAGAGGTTGCCCAGGGAAGTCGTGAATGCTCCATCCCTGGCAGTGTTCAAGGCCATTTTGGATAGAGCCTTGGGTGACAGGGTTTAGTGTGAGCTGTCCCTGCCCATAGCAGGGGGGTTGGAACTAGATGGTCTTAAGGTCCTTTTCAACCCTAACTAGTCTATGATTCTACAATTCTAAGGCCATGCCGAGCCTCTCTTGTGCAGCCCAGACTCATCCGAGTCATAAGTACAAATAGTGAACTTTATAATCAAGTTGGAATTTATCTGATATCCCTTGTGATTATCAGAGCTGGACAAAGCACTGCTTCAGAGCAAACCTGACTCCCATCCAACCTGGCCTTGAACACTGCGAAGGATGGGGCAGCCACAGCTTCTCTGCTGGTTAGGGTTCTCTGCTGGGTTAGGCTTAGGGTTAGGGTTAGGGTTTTAGGGGGTTAGGGCGTTAGGGGGTTAGGGTGTTAGGGGGTTAGGGGGTTAGGGGGTTAGGGGGTTAGGGTTAGGGTTTTATGGGGTTAGGGTTTTAGGGGGTTAGGGGGTTAGAATTTTATGGGGTTAGGGTTTTATGGGGTTAGGGTTTTAGAGTTTTAGGGTTTTAGGGTTTTAGGGTTTTAGGGTTTAGGGGTTAGGGGTTAGGGTTAGGGTTAGGGTTAGGGGTTAGGGTTAGGGGTTAGGGTTAGGGTTAGCGTTAGGGTTAGGTTTAGGGTTAGGTTCAGGTTATATTTGTCTCTATTCCTAAAGTCACCATTAGGATTAGGGTTAGGGTTAGGGTTAGGGTTAGGGTTAGGTTATATTTGTCTCTATTCCTTAAGTCACCATTGTAGCGTTTAGTTATAAAGTACTCAAGATACAAACCAACACAACTGCAGTATTCAGCGTATGAAGCTTCTCTATTGATTTATGATTTCTAAACACAATCACCTACTGGAACAGTACCTAAAATACAGAACAGCAAAGTGACAAAATTTTAACATATGTACAAAGGCTTTCTTTGCAAACTACAAACTTTTCAAAAATAATCACTGCTCGAACGGTTTCAGAAATTTTCACCCTCCTGTAAATCTGTCACTGGGAGCTCAGCACAAGGGGACAGTCAAGGCCCACGCAAGCCCACTGGGCACTGCGGAAGGCAGGAGGGCTGATGGCAGGTTCTAGTGATCCCTGTGCCAGGCATTCCAGAAGTCACAGAAATTTCTAAACTGAAAAGTAAGAAAAAGAAATTCAAAATAACTTTTATCCGTTGCCCTTTGCAATCGTCCTGCACTCAGAATCCTAAAATGTGCTGTGCAATCTGCAAGGCTTGACAAATCCCAAAGGTTTTCATGAGCCCCACGGTGTATTTGGATTGAGTCCACGAAGCTCAGGTGCTGAGAGGAGACTGAGGACTGAGGAAAGGTGAGACTGACTGGTCTGTAATTCCCTGGCTCATCCATTTTCCCCTTCTTGAAAAATGGGGTCATATTTCCCTTTCTCCAGTCATCAGGAACTTCACCTGAGTGCCATGATTTTTCAAATATGATGGCCAGTGTCTTAGCAACTTCATTTGCCAGCTCCTTCAGGACCCGCAGATGGATGTCCAGGTCCCATGGACTTGTGTACGTTTAGGTTTTTAAGATGGTCTCAAACCAGATCCTCTCCTACAGTGGGCCTAGGGTCTTTATTCTCACATTCCCTGTGTCAGCATTCCAAGACTTGGGTGGTGCGGTCAGAGCCTTTGCCAGTGAAGACAGAGGCAAAGAAGTCATTAAGAACCTCAGCCGTCTGCAAATCTAGGGTAGCCAGTTCTCTTGATAGTTTCTGGAGGGGGCCTACGTTGTCCCTAGCCTATCTTTCATTTGCAATGTAACTATAGAATCCCTTCCTGTTATCTTTCACACCCCTAGCCAAGTTTAATTCTAACTGGGCCTTAGCTTTCCTAACCTGGTCCATAGCTTCTCAGACAACATGCCTGTATTCTTCCCAGACTGCCTGTCCTTGCTTCCACCTTTTATAAGCCTTTTTCTTCCTTCCAAGTTTCCTCAGCAGCTCCTTATCCATCCAGTCAGGTCTCCTGGCCGTCCTGCTGCACTTCCTTCTAGTTGCGATGCAATACTCTTGAGCTTGTAGTAGGAGATCCTTGAATAGCAACCAACAACCTTGGGCTCCCCTGTCCTCTAGGGCTATATCCCATGGAACCTTACTAAGCAGGTTCCTGAAGAGGCCAAAGTCTGCTCTCTTGAAGTCCAGGGCAGTGAGCTCGCTGCACGCTCTTCTCACTGTGCTGAGGATCTCAAATTCGACCATCTCATGATCGCTGCAACCAAGGCTGCTCTGGAGTGTCACATTTCCAATGAGCCCTTCCCTGTTGGTGAGCATGAGGTCTGGCATGGCACCCCTCCTTGTCGGCTCCTCTATTACTTGCAGAAGGAAGTTATCTTCCACACAATCGAGGAACCTCCTGGATTGCTTGTGCTGGGCCGTACCATTGCTCCAACAGATGTCAGGGTGGTTGAAGTCCCCCATGAGAACAAGGGCCTGCGAGCGTGAGGCTCTTCCTATCTGTCTGTAGAGTGCTTCATCCACAGAGTCCTCTTGATCAGGTGGTCTCTAGCAGATGCCCACAGTAATGTCTCCCATGGCTGTTCTCCCTTTAAACCTGACCCATCAACTCTCTGTTGACTGCTCACCTGTCCTCAGACAGAGTTGCATGCTCTGAAGCCATCACAAAGGCCTGGCGGTCGCTGTGGAGACACCCATTGTGACGGGGCCCCCACGCTGAGCGTGGGCTATTGAAGGAGCCAGAGCCCTGCAGTAACCAGTGCAGAGGAGACCCCTCCCTCGGGAGGCTGCATTTCCCGTGGCTGCCCTGCGCATCCAGGTACATGTTCTTTGACTTTGCAATCCTGTTTTAGTGTTGCCTTGAAACACATGGTGGGTGCGTGCTCTAAAGGGAGGAGAAGCTGTCAGGAGATGTGCTGGTGCCATCCCAGCTGTAGGAGCAGGGGCTGGGTGAGGAGGAGGCGCTGGGCTTGTTCCTGTGCTTGGAGCTGAGCTCTGCCTGCAGAGGTGCTGGGGGCGAAGCAGGAGCCTTCTGTGTGCAGGAGCTGCTGGTGTCAGAGGTGCTGAGAAGGTGTCAGGGCAGGAGAACTTCTACCTCCCAGTCAGAGCCTGCTGCCTCGGACAGTCCATGGGATCTGTCAGGGGGACTCCCTTGGTTTCTCTGTGTAGATAAGGAGGAGGATGATGTTCTGCAGAGCAGGGCTTCACTATGCACTGTGCGATGGCCAGTGTAAGGCAGGCCTTTGTCCCGGGGCTGGCTGCAGGCTGTGACTGTGGGTGTGCAGCGAGGGGTGCCCATCTCTGTCCTTGCGAGCAGGGTCGCTGCAGCCTAGGGGCTGTGTGCAGGGGCAGGAGCTCTGCCTCCTGCCAGGGTCAGCACTCAGCTATGAGGATGAAAGGCACGGACCCAGAGGTATTTGCCAAGCACATCTGTGTTTGCCTTGCAATTACATGAGGCGAAAGGTCTATCAACATCCTCTTTCCAGTTCCGACGTCCTTGTTCCTTGCCAGTTCCAACATCTTCCGAGTACCAGTCAGGGACGGGTCACTCCTCATTGCCTGCTGTAGTTCCTCCTTCCCATGGTCTCTGACAGTTTCGATGCATTCCAACCCCCACACTCAGCCTGCCCGGGAGCTCCCCACAGTGCTGGGGGAGAAGCTCGGGGGGAAGGAACAACACCTGGCAGGAAAGGAAAGGAAAGGAAAGGAAAAGCGTTCTTGTGCACTGGAGAAGGTGCTGTGTGAGTCAGGGCTGCTCAGAGCTCCACATCACTCTGAGTTCAGAGGGTCCTTCTGAAAGACACTGAGGCAGCATTTGCCTTCAAAGGAAGGATTCTGAGCTCTGATGTTTTCCACTCTTGGTGGGCAGGTTGGGCAGTGGGAGCTGGGAATTTACTTCTCTGCTTTGGAGAAGGCAGCGAGAGTCTTGTCAGGACTTGTGTGAGCTTCTCCTGAGACCCTGCACGGGCAGAGATGCTCCTGGGCAGAGCCCTGCTGCCGGGAGGGGTGTGCAGGGCAGAGCTGAGCACACAGCCCATGGGATGGGCTCTGGGAGCACTGAGAGGGAGCAGAGCTGGGCCCAGAGCAGCAGCTCCTGGCAGGGACAGCTCCAGGCGGCAGAGACATGGGCAGGGAGTGGGGGGAAAGTGCAGCCCAGGCCTGGGGAGGGTGCGTTCAGGCAGCTCTCTTGGTGTCTGGCACTGGAGGTGGCTGCTGGCCATGCTCTGCTGGGCACAGTCCTTTGTTTCTCCCCATGAGACCTCCGTCATCTGCTCTTTGAATCATTGCTCCCCTGCTCTCAGCACAGGATGCTTGGTTGTTATTAAGATCAATCTGTGGTTGAAGGCAACTTAAAAGCACTGCAAGTGGAAGCAGTGGTCAAATGGGAAAGGACTCTTAGTGGCTCTGGACTAAGCTAGAAAGAGCTGAGAACTTCCAACTGTATAAATACTCTTCCCATTTTCAGTCATCCGTAGAATACTTTATACGCCAAAGGAAAAATGTCAGCAGTGTTATACTAGGAAATAAAGAACACAGACAAAATGATTTTTGATGAGAAAATGAACATGAGCCAGCTGTGTGCAGTCGCTTGGGGTATTGTGTGCAGTTCTGGTGTCCTCAACATCAAAAGGACATGGAACTGTTGGAGCAAGTCCAGAGGAGGGCCACAAGGATGATGAGGGGACTGGAGCACCTCCCATATGAAGACAGGCCGAGAAAGTTGGGGCTGTTCAGCCTGGAGAAGAGAAGGCTGCGTGGAGACCTCATAGCAGCCTTCCAGTATCTAAAGGAGGCCTATTAATATGCTGGAGAGGGCCTCTTCACTAGGGACTGTAGAGATAGGACAAGGGGTAACATGCTCAAACATAAACAGAGGAAGTTTAGATTGGATATAAGGAAGAAGTTCTTGACTGTAAGGGTGGTGAGGCACTGGAAGAGGTTGCCCAGGGAAGTCGTGAATGCTCCATCCCTGGCAGTGTTCAAGGCCATTTTGGATAGAGCCTTGGGTGACATGGTTTAGTGTGAGCTGTCCCTGCCCATAGCAGGGGGGTTGGAACTAGATGGTCTTAAGGTCCTTTTCAACCCTAACTAGTCTATGATTCTACAATTCTAAGGCCATGCCGAGCCTCTCTTGTGCAGCCCAGACTCATCCGAGTCAGAAGTACAAATAGTGAACTTTACAATCAAGTTGGAATTTATCTGATATCCCTTGTGATTATCAGAGCTGGACAAAGCACTGCTTCAGAGCAAACCTGACTCCCATCCAACCTGGCCTTGAACACTGCGAAGGATGGGGCAGCCACAGCTTCTCTGCTGGCTAGGGTTCTCTGCTGGGTTAGGCTTAGGGTTAGGGTTTTAGGGGGTTAGGGCGTTAGGGGGTTAGGGCGTTAGGGTGTTAGGGGGTTAGGGGGTTAGGGGGTTAGGGTTAGGGTTAGGGTTTTATGGGGTTAGGGTGTTAGGGGGTTAGGGTTAGGGTTAGGGTTTTATGGGGTTAGGGTTTTATGGGGTTAGGGTTTTAGAGTTTTAGGGTTTTAGGGTTTTAGGGTTTTAGGGGTTAGGGGTTAGGGGTTAGGGGTTAGGGTTATGGTTAGGGGTTAGGGGTTAGGGTTAGGGTTAGGGTTAGGGTTAGGTTTAGGGTTAGGGTTAGGTTATATTTGTCTCTATTCCTAAAGTCACCATTAGGATTAGGGTTAGGGTTAGGTTTAGGGTTAGTGTTAGGGTTAGGGTTAGGGTTAGGGTTAGGGTTAGGTTATATTTGTCTCTATTCCTAAAGTCACCATTGTAGCGTTTAGTTATAAAGTGCCTAAGATACAAACCAACACAACTGCCGTATTCAGCGTATGAAGCTTCTCTATTGATTTATGATTTCTAAACACAATCACCTACTGGAACAGTACCTGAAATACAGAACAGCAAAGTTACAAAATTTTAACATATGTACAAAGGCTTTCTTTGCAAACTACAAACTTTTCAAAAATAATCACTGCTCGAACGGTTTCAGAAATTTTCACCCTCCTGTAAATCTTTCACTGGGAGCTCAGCACAAGGGGACAGTCAAGGCCCACGCAAGCCCACTGGGCACTGCGGAAGGCAGGAGGGCTGATGGCAGGTTCTAGTGATCCCTGTGCCAGGCATTCCAGAAGTCACAGAAATTTCTAAACTGAAAAGTAAGAAAAAAAATTCAAAATAACTTTTATCCGTTGCCCTTTGCAATCTTCCTGCACTCGGAATCCTAAAATGTGCTGTGCAATCTGCAAGGCTTGACAAATCCCAAAGGTTTTCATGAGCCCCACGGTGTATTTGGATTGAGTCCGTGAACCTCAGGTGCTGAGAGGAGACTGAGGACTGAGGAAAGGTGAGACTGACTGGTCTGTAATTCCCTGGCTCATCCATTTTCCCCTTCTTGAAAAATGGGGTCATATTTCCCTTTCTCCAGTCATCAGGAACTTCACCTGAGTGCCATGATTTTTCAAATATGATGGCCAGTGTCTTAGCAACTTCATTTGCCAGCTCCTTCAGGACCCGCAGATGGGTGTCCAGGTCCCATGGACTTGTGTACGTTTAGTTTTTTAAGATGGTCTCAAACCAGATCCTCTCCTACAGTGGGCCTAGGGTCTTTATTCTCACATTCCCTGTGTCTGCATTCCAAGACTTGGGTGGTGCGGTCAGAGCCTTTGCCAGTGAAGACAGAGGCAAAGAAGTCATTAAGAACCTCAGCCGTCTGCAAATCTAGGGTAGCCAGTTCTCTTGATAGTTTCTGGAGGGGGCCTACGTTGTCCCTACCCTATCTTTCATTTGCAATGTAACTATAGAATCCCTTCCTGTTATCTTTCACACCCCTAGCCAAGTTTAATTCTAACTGGGCCTTAGCTTTCCTAACCTGGTCCATAGCTTCTCAGACAACATGCCTGTATTCTTCCCAGACTGCCTGTCCTTGCTTCCACCTTTTATAAGCCTTTTTTTTCCTTCCAAGTTTCCTCAGCAGCTCTTTATCCATCCAGTCAGGTCTCCTGGCCGTCCTGCTGCACTTCCTTCTAGTTGCGATGCAATACTCTTGAGCTTGTAGTAGGAGATCCTTGAATATCAACCAACAACCTTGGGCTCCCCTGCCCTCTAGGGCTATATCCCATGGAACCTTACTAAGCAGGTTCCTGAAGAGGCCAAAGTCTGCTCTCTTGAAGTCCAGGGCAGTGAGCTCGCTGCACGCTCTTCTCACTGTGCTGAGGGGTGCCCATCTCTGTCCTTGCGAGCAGGGTCGCTGCAGCCTAGGGGCTGTGTGCAGGGGCAGGAGCTCTGCCTCCTGCCAGGGTCAGCACTCAGCTATGAGGATGAAAGGCACGGACCCAGAGGTATTTGCCAAGCACATCTGTGTTTGCCTTGCAATTACATGAGGCGAAAGGTCTATCAACATCCTCTTTCCAGTTCCGACGTCCTTGTTCCTTGCCAGTTCCAACATCTTCCGAGTACCAGTCAGGGACGGGTCACTCCTCATTGCCTGCTGTAGTTCCTCCTTCCCATGGTCTCTGACAGTTTCGATGCATTCCAACCCCCACACTCAGCCTGCCCGGGAGCTCCCCACAGTGCTGGGGGAGAAGCTCGGGGGGAAGGAACAACACCTGGCAGGAAAGGAAAGGAAAGGAAAGGAAAAGCGTTCTTGTGCACTGGAGAAGGTGCTGTGTGAGTCAGGGCTGCTCAGAGCTCCACATCACTCTGAGTTCAGAGGGTCCTTCTGAAAGACACTGAGGCAGCATTTGCCTTCAAAGGAAGGATTCTGAGCTCTGATGTTTTCCACTCTTGGTGGGCAGGTTGGGCAGTGGGAGCTGGGAATTTACTTCTCTGCTTTGGAGAAGGCAGCGAGAGTCTTGTCAGGACTTGTGTGAGCTTCTCCTGAGACCCTGCACGGGCAGAGATGCTCCTGGGCAGAGCCCTGCTGCCGGGAGGGGTGTGCAGGGCAGAGCTGAGCACACAGCCCATGGGATGGGCTCTGGGAGCACTGAGAGGGAGCAGAGCTGGGCCCAGAGCAGCAGCTCCTGGCAGGGACAGCTCCAGGCGGCAGAGACATGGGCAGGGAGTGGGGGGAAAGTGCAGCCCAGGCCTGGGGAGGGTGCGTTCAGGCAGCTCTCTTGGTGTCTGGCACTGGAGGTGGCTGCTGGCCATGCTCTGCTGGGCACAGTCCTTTGCTTCTCCCCATGAGACCTCCGTCATCTGCTCTTTGAATCATTGCTCCCCTGCTCTCAGCACAGGATGCTTGGTTGTTATTAAGATCAATCTGTGGTTGAAGGCAACTTAAAAGCCCTGCAAGTGGAAGCAGTGGTCAAATGGGAAAGGACTCTTAGTGGCTCTGGACTAAGCTAGAAAGAGCTGAAAATTTCCAACTGTATAAATACTCTTCCCATTTTCAGTCATCCGTAGAATACTTTATACGCCAAAGGAAAAATGTCAGCAGTGTTATACTAGGAAATAAAGAACACAGACAAAATGATTTTTGATGAGAAAATGAACATGAGCCAGCTGTGTGCAGTCGCTTGGGGTATTGTGTGCAGTTCTGGTGTCCTCAACATCAAAAGGACATGGAACTGTTGGAGCAAGTCCAGAGGAGGGCCACAAGGATGATCAGGGGACTGGAGCACCTCCCATATGAAGACAGGCCGAGAAAGTTGGGGCTGTTCAGCCTGGAGAAGAGAAGGCTGCGTGGAGACCTCATAGCAGCCTTCCAGTATCTAAAGGAGGCCTATTAATATGCTGGAGAGGGCCTCTTCACTAGGGACTGTAGAGATAGGACAAGGGGTAACATGCTCAAACAGAAACAGAGGAAGTTTAGATTGGATATAAGGAAGAAGTTCTTGACTGTAAGGGTGGTGAGGCACTGGAAGAGGTTGCCCAGGGAAGTCGTGAATGCTCCATCCCTGGCAGTGTTCAAGGCCATTTTGGATAGAGCCTTGGGTGACAGGGTTTAGTGTGAGCTGTCCCTGCCCATAGCAGGGGGGTTGGAACTAGATGGTCTTAAGGTCCTTTTCAACCCTAACTAGTCTATGATTCTACAATTCTAAGGCCATGCCGAGCCTCTCTTGTGCAGCCCAGACTCATCCGAGTCAGAAGTACAAATAGTGAACTTTACAATCAAGTTGGAATTTATCTGATATCCCTTGTGATTATCAGAGCTGGACAAAGCACTGCTTCAGAGCAAACCTGACTCCCATCCAACCTGGCCTTGAACACTGCGAAGGATGGGGCAGCCACAGCTTCTCTGCTGGTTAGGGTTCTCTGCTGGGTTAGGCTTAGGGTTAGGGTTTTAGGGGGTTAGGGCGTTAGGGGGTTAGGGCGTTAGGGTGTTAGGGTGTTAGGGGGTTAGGGGGTTAGGGTTAGGGTTAGGGTTTTATGGGGTTAGGGGGTTAGGGTTTTATGGGGTTAGGGTTTTATGGGGTTAGGGTTTTAGGGTTTTAGGGTTTTAGTGGTTAGGGGTTAGGGGTTAGGGTTAGGGTTAGGGTTAGGGGTTAGGGTTAGGGGTTGGGGTTAGGATTAGTGTTAGGGTTAGTGTTAGGGTTAGGGGTTAGGGTTAGGTGTTGGGGTTAGGGTTAGTGTTAGGTTTAGGGTTAGGGTTGGGGTTAGGGTTAGGGGTTAGGGTTAGGGTTAGGGTTAGGGTTAGGGTTAGGGTTAGGTTATATTTGTCTCTATTCCTAAAGTCACCATTGTAGCGTTTAGTTATAAAGTACCTAAGATACAAACCAACACAACTGCAGTATTCAGCGTATGAAGCTTCTCTATTGATTTATGATTTCTAAACACAATCACCTACTGGAACAGTACCTAAAATACAGAACAGCAAAGTTACAAAATTTTAACATATGTACAAAGGCTTTCTTTGCAAACTACAAACTTTTCAAATATAATCACTGCTAGAACGGTTTCAGAAATTTTCACCCTCCTGTAAATCTTTCACTGGGAGCTCAGCACAAGGGGACAGTCAAGGCCCACGCAAGCCCACTGGGCACTGCGGAAGGCAGGAGGGCTGATGGCAGGTTCTAGTGATCCCTGTGCCAGGCATTCCAGAAGTCACAGAAATTTCTAAACTGAAAAGTAAGAAAAAAAATTCAAAATAACTTTTATCCGTTGCCCTTTGCAATCTTCCTGCACTCGGAATCCTAAAATGTGCTGTGCAATCTGCAAGGCTTGACAAATCCCAAAGGTTTTCATGAGCCCCATGGTGTATTTGGATTGAGTCCACGAAGCTCAGGTGCTGAGAGGAGACTGAGGACTGAGGAAAGGTGAGACTGACTGGTCTGTAATTCCCTGGCTCATCCATTTTCCCCTTCTTGAAAAATGGGGTCATATTTCCCTTTCTCCAGTCATCAGGAACTTCACCTGAGTGCCATGATTTTTCAAATATGATGGCCAGTGTCTTAGCAACTTCATTTGCCAGCTCCTTCAGGACCCGCAGATGGATGTCCAGCTCCCATGGACTTGTGTACGTTTAGGTTTTTAAAGATGGTCTCAAACCAGATCCTCTCCTACAGTGGGCCTAGGGTCTTTATTCTCACATTCCCTGTGTCAGCATTCCAAGACTTGGGTGGTGCGGTCAGAGCCTTTGCCAGTGAAGACAGAGGCAAAGAAGTCATTAAGAACCTCAGCCGTCTGCAAATCTAGGGTAGCCAGTTCTCTTGATAGTTTCTGGAGGGGGCCTACGTTGTCCCTAGCCTATCTTTCATTTGCAATGTAACTATAGAATCCCTTCCTGTTATCTTTCACACCCCTAGCCAAGTTTAATTCTAACTGGGCCTTAGCTTTCCTAACCTGGTCCATAGCTTCTCAGACAACATGCCTGTATTCTTCCCAGACTGCGTGTCCTTGCTTCCACCTTTTATAAGCCTTTTTTTTCCTTCCAAGTTTCCTCAGCAGCTCCTTATCCATCCAGTCAGGTCTCCTGGCCGTCCTGCTGCACTTCCTTCTAGTTGCGATGCAATACTCTTGAGCTTGTAGTAGGAGATCCTTGAATAGCAACCAACAACCTTGGGCTCCCCTGCCCTCTAGGGCTATATCCCATGGAACCTTACTAAGCAGGTTCCTGAAGAGGCCAAAGTCTGCTCTCTTGAAGTCCAGGGCAGTGAGCTCGCTGCACGCTCTTCTCACTGTGCTGAGGATCTCAAATTCGACCATCTCATGATCGCTGCAACCAAGGCTGCTCTGGAGTGTCACATTTCCAATGAGCCCTTCCCTGTTGGTGAGCATGAGGTCTGGCATGGCACCCCTCCTTGTCGGCTCCTCTATTACTTGCAGAAGGAAGTTATCTTCCACACAATCGAGGAACCTCCTGGATTGCTTGTGCTGGGCCGTACCATTGCTCCAACAGATGTCAGGGTGGTTGAAGTCCCCCATGAGAACAAGGGCCTGCGAGCGTGAGGCTCTTCCTATCTGTCTGTAGAGTGCTTCATCCACAGAGTCCTCTTGATCAGGTGGTCTGTAGCAGATGCCCACAGTAATGTCTCCCATGGCTGTTCTCCCTTTAAACCTGACCCATAAACTCTCTGTTGACTGCTCACTTGTCCTCAGACAGAGTTGCATGTTCTGAAGCCATCACAAAGCCCTGGCGGTCGCTGTGGAGACACCCATTGTGACGGGGCCCCCACGCTGAGCGTGGGCTATTTAAGGAGCCAGAGCCCTGCAGTAACCAGTGCAGAGGAGACCCCTCCCTCGGGAGGCTGCATTTCCCGTGGCTGCCCTGCGCATCCAGGTACATGTTCTTTGACTTTGCAATCCTGTTTTCTTGTTGCCTTGAAACACATTGTGGGTGCGTGCTCTAAAGGGAGGAGAAGCTGTCAGGAGATGTGCTGGTGCCATCCCAGCTGTAGGAGCAGGGGCTGGGTGAGGAGGAGGCGCTGGGCTTGTTCCTGTGCTTGGAGCTGAGCTCTGCCTGCAGAGGTGCTGGGGGCGAAGCAGGAGCCTTCTGTGTGCAGGAGCTGCTGGTGTCAGAGGTGCTGAGAAGGTGTCAGGGCAGGAGAACTTCTACCTCCCAGTCAGAGCCTGCTGCCTCGGACAGTCCATGGGATCTGTCAGGGGGACTCCCTTGGTTTCTCTGTGTAGATAAGGAGGAGGATGATGTTCTGCAGAGCAGGGCTTCACTATGCACTGTGCGATGGCCAGTGTAAGGCAGGCCTTTGTCCCGGGGCTGGCTGCAGGCTGTGACTGTGGGTGTGCAGCGAGGGGTGCCCATCTCTGTCCTTGCGAGCAGGGTCGCTGCAGCCTAGGGGCTGTGTGCAGGGGCAGGAGCTCTGCCTCCTGCCAGGGTCAGCACTCAGCTATGAGGATGAAAGGCACGGACCCAGAGGTATTTGCCAAGCACATCTGTGTTTGCCTTGCAATTACATGAGGCGAAAGGTCTATCAACATCCTCTTTCCAGTTCCGACGTCCTTGTTCCTTGCCAGTTCCAACATCTTCCGAGTACCAGTCAGGGACGGGTCACTCCTCATTGCCTGCTGTAGTTCCTCCTTCCCATGGTCTCTGACAGTTTCGATGCATTCCAACCCCCACACTCAGCCTGCCCGGGAGCTCCCCACAGTGCTGGGGGAGAAGCTCGGGGGGAAGGAACAACACCTGGCAGGAAAGGAAAGGAAAGGAAAAGCGTTCTTGTGCACTGGAGAAGGTGCTGTGTGAGTCAGGGCTGCTCAGAGCTCCACATCACTCTGAGTTCAGAGGGTCCTTCTGAAAGACACTGAGGCAGCATTTGCCTTCAAAGGAAGGATTCTGAGCTCTGATGTTTTCCACTCTTGGTGGGCAGGTTGGGCAGTGGGAGCTGGGAATTTACTTCTCTGCTTTGGAGAAGGCAGCGAGAGTCTTGTCAGGACTTGTGTGAGCTTCTCCTGAGACCCTGCACGGGCAGAGATGCTCCTGGGCAGAGCCCTGCTGCCGGGAGGGGTGTGCAGGGCAGAGCTGAGCACACAGCCCATGGGATGGGCTCTGGGAGCACTGAGAGGGAGCAGAGCTGGGCCCAGAGCAGCAGCTCCTGGCAGGGACAGCTCCAGGCGGCAGAGACATGGGCAGGGAGTGGGGGAAAGTGCAGCCCAGGCCTGGGGAGGGTGCGTTCAGGCAGCTCTCTTGGTGTCTGGCACTGGAGGTGGCTGCTGGCCATGCTCTGCTGGGCACAGTCCTTTGTTTCTCCCCATGAGACCTCCGTCATCTGCTCTTTGAATCATTGCTCCCCTGCTCTCAGCACAGGATGCTTGGTTGTTATTAAGATCAATCTGTGGTTGAAGGCAACTTAAAAGCACTGCAAGTGGAAGCAGTGGTCAAATGGGAAAGGACTCTTAGTGGCTCTGGACTAAGCTAGAAAGAGCTGAGAACTTCCAACTGTATAAATACTCTTCCCATTTTCAGTCATCCGTAGAATACTTTATACGCCAAAGGAAAAATGTCAGCAGTGTTATACTAGGAAATAAAGAACACAGACAAAATGATTTTTGATGAGAAAATGAACATGAGCCAGCTGTGTGCAGTCGCTTGGGGTATTGTGTGCAGTTCTGGTGTCCTCAACATCAAAAGGACATGGAACTGTTGGAGCAAGTCCAGAGGAGGGCCACAAGGATGATGAGGGGACTGGAGCACCTCCCATATGAAGACAGGCCGAGAAAGTTGGGGCTGTTCAGCCTGGAGAAGAGAAGGCTGCGTGGAGACCTCATAGCAGCCTTCCAGTATCTAAAGGAGGCCTATTAATATGCTGGAGAGGGCCTCTTCACTAGGGACTGTAGAGATAGGACAAGGGGTAACATGCTCAAACAGAAACAGAGGAAGTTTAGATTGGATATAAGGAAGAAGTTCTTGACTGTAAGGGTGGTGAGGCACTGGAAGAGGTTGCCCAGGGAAGTCGTGAATGCTCCATCCCTGGCAGTGTTCAAGGCCATTTTGGATAGAGCCTTGGGTGACATGGTTTAGTGTGAGCTGTCCCTGCCCATAGCAGGGGGGTTGGAACTAGATGGTCTTAAGGTCCTTTTCAACCCTAACTAGTCTATGATTCTACAATTCTAAGGCCATGCCGAGCCTCTCTTGTGCAGCCCAGACTCATCCGAGTCATAAGTACAAATAGTGAACTTTACAATCAAGTTGGAATTTATCTGATATCCCTTGTGATTATCAGAGCTGGACAAAGCACTGCTTCAGAGCAAACCTGACTCCCATCCAACCTGGCCTTGAACACTGCGAAGGATGGGGCAGCCACAGCTTCTCTGCTGGCTAGGGTTCTCTGCTGGGTTAGGCTTAGGGTTAGGGTTTTAGGGGGTTAGGGCGTTAGGGGGTTAGGGCGTTAGGGTGTTAGGGGGTTAGGGGGTTAGGGGGTTAGGGTTAGGGTTAGGGTTTTATGGGGTTAGGGTGCTAGGGGGTTAGGGTTAGGGTTAGGGTTTTATGGGGTTAGGGTTTTATGGGGTTAGGGTTTTAGAGTTTTAGGGTTTTAGGGTTTTAGGGTTTTAGGGGTTAGGGGTTAGGGGTTAGGGGTTAGGGTTATGGTTAGGGGTTAGGGGTTAGGGTTAGGGTTAGGGTTAGGGTTAGGTTTAGGGTTAGGGTTAGGTTATATTTGTCTCTATTCCTAAAGTCACCATTAGGATTAGGGTTAGGGTTAGGTTTAGGGTTAGTGTTAGGGTTAGGGTTAGGGTTAGGGTTAGGGTTAGGTTATATTTGTCTCTATTCCTAAAGTCACCATTGTAGCGTTTAGTTATAAAGTGCCTAAGATACAAACCAACACAACTGCCGTATTCAGCGTATGAAGCTTCTCTATTGATTTATGATTTCTAAACACAATCACCTACTGGAACAGTACCTGAAATACAGAACAGCAAAGTTACAAAATTTTAACATATGTACAAAGGCTTTCTTTGCAAACTACAAACTTTTCAAAAATAATCACTGCTAGAACGGTTTCAGAAATTTTCACCCTCCTGTAAATCTTTCACTGGGAGCTCAGCACAAGGGGACAGTCAAGGCCCACGCAAGCCCACTGGGCACTGCGGAAGGCAGGAGGGCTGATGGCAGGTTCTAGTGATCCCTGTGCCAGGCATTCCAGAAGTCACAGAAATTTCTAAACTGAAAAGTAAGAAAAAAAATTCAAAATAACTTTTATCCGTTGCCCTTTGCAATCTTCCTGCACTCGGAATCCTAAAATGTGCTGTGCAATCTGCAAGGCTTGACAAATCCCAAAGGTTTTCATGAGCCCCACGGTGTATTTGGATTGAGTCCGTGAACCTCAGGTGCTGAGAGGAGACTGAGGACTGAGGAAAGGTGAGACTGACTGGTCTGTAATTCCCTGGCTCATCCATTTTCCCCTTCTTGAAAAATGGGGTCATATTTCCCTTTCTCCAGTCATCAGGAACTTCACCTGAGTGCCATGATTTTTCAAATATGATGGCCAGTGTCTTAGCAACTTCATTTGCCAGCTCCTTCAGGACCCGCAGATGGGTGTCCAGGTCCCATGGACTTGTGTACGTTTAGTTTTTTAAGATGGTCTCAAACCAGATCCTCTCCTACAGTGGGCCTAGGGTCTTTATTCTCACATTCCCTGTGTCTGCATTCCAAGACTTGGGTGGTGCGGTCAGAGCCTTTGCCAGTGAAGACAGAGGCAAAGAAGTCATTAAGAACCTCAGCCGTCTGCAAATCTAGGGTAGCCAGTTCTCTTGATAGTTTCTGGAGAGGGCCTACGTTGTCCCTACCCTATCTTTCATTTGCAATGTAACTATAGAATCCCTTCCTGTTATCTTTCACACCCCTAGCCAAGTTTAATTCTAACTGGGCCTTAGCTTTCCTAACCTGGTCCATAGCTTCTCAGACAACATGCCTGTATTCTTCCCAGACTGCCTGTCCTTGCTTCCACCTTTTATAAGCCTTTTTTTTCCTTCCAAGTTTCCTCAGCAGCTCTTTATCCATCCAGTCAGGTCTCCTGGCCGTCCTGCTGCACTTCCTTCTAGTTGCGATGCAATACTCTTGAGCTTGTAGTAGGAGATCCTTGAATATCAACCAACAACCTTGGGCTCCCCTGCCCTCTAGGGCTATATCCCATGGAACCTTACTAAGCAGGTTCCTGAAGAGGCCAAAGTCTGCTCTCTTGAAGTCCAGGGCAGTGAGCTCGCTGCACGCTCTTCTCACTGTGCTGAGGGGTGCCCATCTCTGTCCTTGCGAGCAGGGTCGCTGCAGCCTAGGGGCTGTGTGCAGGGGCAGGAGCTCTGCCTCCTGCCAGGGTCAGCACTCAGCTATGAGGATGAAAGGCACGGACCCAGAGGTATTTGCCAAGCACATCTGTGTTTGCCTTGCAATTACATGAGGCGAAAGGTCTATCAACATCCTCTTTCCAGTTCCGACGTCCTTGTTCCTTGCCAGTTCCAACATCTTCCGAGTACCAGTCAGGGACGGGTCACTCCTCATTGCCTGCTGTAGTTCCTCCTTCCCATGGTCTCTGACAGTTTCGATGCATTCCAACCCCCACACTCAGCCTGCCCGGGAGCTCCCCACAGTGCTGGGGGAGAAGCTCGGGGGGAAGGAACAACACCTGGCAGGAAAGGAAAGGAAAGGAAAGGAAAAGCGTTCTTGTGCACTGGAGAAGGTGCTGTGTGAGTCAGGGCTGCTCAGAGCTCCACATCACTCTGAGTTCAGAGGGTCCTTCTGAAAGACACTGAGGCAGCATTTGCCTTCAAAGGAAGGATTCTGAGCTCTGATGTTTTCCACTCTTGGTGGGCAGGTTGGGCAGTGGGAGCTGGGAATTTACTTCTCTGCTTTGGAGAAGGCAGCGAGAGTCTTGTCAGGACTTGTGTGAGCTTCTCCTGAGACCCTGCACGGGCAGAGATGCTCCTGGGCAGAGCCCTGCTGCCGGGAGGGGTGTGCAGGGCAGAGCTGAGCACACAGCCCATGGGATGGGCTCTGGGAGCACTGAGAGGGAGCAGAGCTGGGCCCAGAGCAGCAGCTCCTGGCAGGGACAGCTCCAGGCGGCAGAGACATGGGCAGGGAGTGGGGGGAAAGTGCAGCCCAGGCCTGGGGAGGGTGCGTTCAGGCAGCTCTCTTGGTGTCTGGCACTGGAGGTGGCTGCTGGCCATGCTCTGCTGGGCACAGTCCTTTGCTTCTCCCCATGAGACCTCCGTCATCTGCTCTTTGAATCATTGCTCCCCTGCTCTCAGCACAGGATGCTTGGTTGTTATTAAGATCAATCTGTGGTTGAAGGCAACTTAAAAGCCCTGCAAGTGGAAGCAGTGGTCAAATGGGAAAGGACTCTTAGTGGCTCTGGACTAAGCTAGAAAGAGCTGAAAATTTCCAACTGTATAAATACTCTTCCCATTTTCAGTCATCCGTAGAATACTTTATACGCCAAAGGAAAAATGTCAGCAGTGTTATACTAGGAAATAAAGAACACAGACAAAATGATTTTTGATGAGAAAATGAACATGAGCCAGCTGTGTGCAGTCGCTTGGGGTATTGTGTGCAGTTCTGGTGTCCTCAACATCAAAAGGACATGGAACTGTTGGAGCAAGTCCAGAGGAGGGCCACAAGGATGATCAGGGGACTGGAGCACCTCCCATATGAAGACAGGCCGAGAAAGTTGGGGCTGTTCAGCCTGGAGAAGAGAAGGCTGCGTGGAGACCTCATAGCAGCCTTCCAGTATCTAAAGGAGGCCTATTAATATGCTGGAGAGGGCCTCTTCACTAGGGACTGTAGAGATAGGACAAGGGGTAACATGCTCAAACAGAAACAGAGGAAGTTTAGATTGGATATAAGGAAGAAGTTCTTGACTGTAAGGGTGGTGAGGCACTGGAAGAGGTTGCCCAGGGAAGTCGTGAATGCTCCATCCCTGGCAGTGTTCAAGGCCATTTTGGATAGAGCCTTGGGTGACAGGGTTTAGTGTGAGGTGTCCCTGCCCATAGCAGGGGGGTTGGAACTAGATGGTCTTAAGGTCCTTTTCAACCCTAACTAGTCTATGATTCTACAATTCTAAGGCCATGCCGAGCCTCTCTTGTGCAGCCCAGACTCATCCGAGTCAGAAGTACAAATAGTGAACTTTACAATCAAGTTGGAATTTATCTGATATCCCTTGTGATTATCAGAGCTGGACAAAGCACTGCTTCAGAGCAAACCTGACTCCCATCCAACCTGGCCTTGAACACTGCGAAGGATGGGGCAGCCACAGCTTCTCTGCTGGTTAGGGTTCTCTGCTGGGTTAGGCTTAGGGTTAGGGTTTTAGGGGGTTAGGGCGTTAGGGGGTTAGGGCGTTAGGGTGTTAGGGTGTTAGGGGGTTAGGGGGTTAGGGTTAGGGTTAGGGTTTTATGGGGTTAGGGGGTTAGGGTTTTATGGGGTTAGGGTTTTATGGGGTTAGGGTTTTAGGGTTTTAGGGTTTTAGTGGTTAGGGGTTAGGGGTTAGGGTTAGGGTTAGGGTTAGGGGTTAGGGTTAGGGGTTGGGGTTAGGATTAGTGTTAGGGTTAGTGTTAGGGTTAGGGGTTAGGGTTAGGTGTTGGGGTTAGGGTTAGTGTTAGGTTTAGGGTTAGGGTTGGGGTTAGGGTTAGGGGTTAGGGTTAGGGTTAGGGTTAGGGTTAGGGTTAGGGTTAGGTTATATTTGTCTCTATTCCTAAAGTCACCATTGTAGCGTTTAGTTATAAAGTACCTAAGATACAAACCAACACAACTGCAGTATTCAGCGTATGAAGCTTCTCTATTGATTTATGATTTCTAAACACAATCACCTACTGGAACAGTACCTAAAATACAGAACAGCAAAGTTACAAAATTTTAACATATGTACAAAGGCTTTCTTTGCAAACTACAAACTTTTCAAATATAATCACTGCTAGAACGGTTTCAGAAATTTTCACCCTCCTGTAAATCTTTCACTGGGAGCTCAGCACAAGGGGACAGTCAAGGCCCACGCAAGCCCACTGGGCACTGCGGAAGGCAGGAGGGCTGATGGCAGGTTCTAGTGATCCCTGTGCCAGGCATTCCAGAAGTCACAGAAATTTCTAAACTGAAAAGTAAGAAAAAAAATTCAAAATAACTTTTATCCGTTGCCCTTTGCAATCTTCCTGCACTCGGAATCCTAAAATGTGCTGTGCAATCTGCAAGGCTTGACAAATCCCAAAGGT
This sequence comes from Psittacula echo, assembly GCF_963264785.1. Classification (NCBI taxonomy): domain Eukaryota; kingdom Metazoa; phylum Chordata; class Aves; order Psittaciformes; family Psittacidae; genus Psittacula; species Psittacula echo. Next base: position 62,476 of record NW_027664204.1, on the reverse strand, counting down.
TTTCATGAGCCCCATGGTGTATTTGGATTGAGTCCACGAAGCTCAGGTGCTGAGAGGAGACTGAGGACTGAGGAAAGGTGAGACTGACTGGTCTGTAATTCCCTGGCTCATCCATTTTCCCCTTCTTGAAAAATGGGGTCATATTTCCCTTTCTCCAGTCATCAGGAACTTCACCTGAGTGCCATGATTTTTCAAATATGATGGCCAGTGTCTTAGCAACTTCATTTGCCAGCTCCTTCAGGACCCGCAGATGGATGTCCAGCTCCCATGGACTTGTGTACGTTTAGGTTTTTAAAGATGGTCTCAAACCAGATCCTCTCCTACAGTGGGCCTAGGGTCTTTATTCTCACATTCCCTGTGTCAGCATTCCAAGACTTGGGTGGTGCGGTCAGAGCCTTTGCCAGTGACGACAGAGGCAAAGAAGTCATTAAGAACCTCAGCCGTCTGCAAATCTAGGGTAGCCAGTTCTCTTGATAGTTTCTGGAGGGGGCCTACGTTGTCCCTAGCCTATCTTTCATTTGCAATGTAACTATAGAATCCCTTCCTGTTATCTTTCACACCCCTAGCCAAGTTTAATTCTAACTGGGCCTTAGCTTTCCTAACCTGGTCCATAGCTTCTCAGACAACATGCCTGTATTCTTCCCAGACTGCCTGTCCTTGCTTCCACCTTTTATAAGCCTTTTTTTTCCTTCCAAGTTTCCTCAGCAGCTCCTTATCCATCCAGTCAGGTCTCCTGGCCGTCCTGCTGCACTTCCTTCTAGTTGCGATGCAATACTCTTGAGCTTGTAGTAGGAGATCCTTGAATAGCAACCAACAACCTTGGGCTCCCCTGCCCTCTAGGGCTATATCCCATGGAACCTTACTAAGCAGGTTCCTGAAGAGGCCAAAGTCTGCTCTCTTGAAGTCCAGGGCAGTGAGCTCGCTGCACGCTCTTCTCACTGTGCTGAGGATCTCAAATTCGACCATCTCATGATCGCTGCAACCAAGGCTGCTCTGGAGTGTCACATTTCCAATGAGCCCTTCCCTGTTGGTGAGCATGAGGTCTGGCATGGCACCCCTCCTTGTCGGCTCCTCTATTACTTGCAGAAGGAAGTTATCTTCCACACAATCGAGGAACCTCCTGGATTGCTTGTGCTGGGCCGTACCATTGCTCCAACAGATGTCAGGGTGGTTGAAGTCCCCCATGAGAACAAGGGCCTGCGAGCGTGAGGCTCTTCCTATCTGTCTGTAGAGTGCTTCATCCACAGAGTCCTCTTGATCAGGTGGTCTGTAGCAGATGCCCACAGTAATGTCTCCCATGGCTGTTCTCCCTTTAAACCTGACCCATAAACTCTCTGTTGACTGCTCACTTGTCCTCAGACAGAGTTGCATGTTCTGAAGCCATCACAAAGCCCTGGCGGTCGCTGTGGAGACACCCATTGTGACGGGGCCCCCACGCTGAGCGTGGGCTATTTAAGGAGCCAGAGCCCTGCAGTAACCAGTGCAGAGGAGACCCCTCCCTCGGGAGGCTGCATTTCCCGTGGCTGCCCTGCGCATCCAGGTACATGTTCTTTGACTTTGCAATCCTGTTTTCTTGTTGCCTTGAAACACATTGTGGGTGCGTGCTCTAAAGGGAGGAGAAGCTGTCAGGAGATGTGCTGGTGCCATCCCAGCTGTAGGAGCAGGGGCTGGGTGAGGAGGAGGCGCTGGGCTTGTTCCTGTGCTTGGAGCTGAGCTCTGCCTGCAGAGGTGCTGGGGGCGAAGCAGGAGCCTTCTGTGTGCAGGAGCTGCTGGTGTCAGAGGTGCTGAGAAGGTGTCAGGGCAGGAGAACTTCTACCTCCCAGTCAGAGCCTGCTGCCTCGGACAGTCCATGGGATCTGTCAGGGGGACTCCCTTGGTTTCTCTGTGTAGATAAGGAGGAGGATGATGTTCTGCAGAGCAGGGCTTCACTATGCACTGTGCGATGGCCAGTGTAAGGCAGGCCTTTGTCCCGGGGCTGGCTGCAGGCTGTGACTGTGGGTGTGCAGCGAGGGGTGCCCATCTCTGTCCTTGCGAGCAGGGTCGCTGCAGCCTAGGGGCTGTGTGCAGGGGCAGGAGCTCTGCCTCCTGCCAGGGTCAGCACTCAGCTATGAGGATGAAAGGCACGGACCCAGAGGTATTTGCCAAGCACATCTGTGTTTGCCTTGCAATTACATGAGGCGAAAGGTCTATCAACATCCTCTTTCCAGTTCCGACGTCCTTGTTCCTTGCCAGTTCCAACATCTTCCGAGTACCAGTCAGGGACGGGTCACTCCTCATTGCCTGCTGTAGTTCCTCCTTCCCATGGTCTCTGACAGTTTCGATGCATTCCAACCCCCACACTCAGCCTGCCCGGGAGCTCCCCACAGTGCTGGGGGAGAAGCTCGGGGGGAAGGAACAACACCTGGCAGGAAAGGAAAGGAAAGGAAAAGCGTTCTTGTGCACTGGAGAAGGTGCTGTGTGAGTCAGGGCTGCTCAGAGCTCCACATCACTCTGAGTTCAGAGGGTCCTTCTGAAAGACACTGAGGCAGCATTTGCCTTCAAAGGAAGGATTCTGAGCTCTGATGTTTTCCACTCTTGGTGGGCAGGTTGGGCAGTGGGAGCTGGGAATTTACTTCTCTGCTTTGGAGAAGGCACCGAGAGTCTTGTCAGGACTTGTGTGAGCTTCTCCTGAGACCCTGCACGGGCAGAGATGCTCCTGGGCAGAGCCCTGCTGCCGGGAGGGGTGTGCAGGGCAGAGCTGAGCACACAGCCCATGGGATGGGCTCTGGGAGCACTGAGAGGGAGCAGAGCTGGGCCCAGAGCAGCAGCTCCTGGCAGGGACAGCTCCAGGCGGCAGAGACATGGGCAGGGAGTGGGGGGAAAGTGCAGCCCAGGCCTGGGGAGGGTGCGTTCAGGCAGCTCTCTTGGTGTCTGGCACTGGAGGTGGCTGCTGGCCATGCTCTGCTGGGCACAGTCCTTTGTTTCTCCCCATGAGACCTCCGTCATCTGCTCTTTGAATCATTGCTCCCCTGCTCTCAGCACAGGATGCTTGGTTGTTATTAAGATCAATCTGTGGTTGAAGGCAACTTAAAAGCACTGCAAGTGGAAGCAGTGGTCAAATGGGAAAGGACTCTTAGTGGCTCTGGACTAAGCTAGAAAGAGCTGAGAACTTCCAACTGTATAAATACTCTTCCCATTTTCAGTCATCCGTAGAATACTTTATACGCCAAAGGAAAAATGTCAGCAGTGTTATACTAGGAAATAAAGAACACAGACAAAATGATTTTTGATGAGAAAATGAACATGAGCCAGCTGTGTGCAGTCGCTTGGGGTATTGTGTGCAGTTCTGGTGTCCTCAACATCAAAAGGACATGGAACTGTTGGAGCAAGTCCAGAGGAGGGCCACAAGGATGATCAGGGGACTGGAGCACCTCCCATATGAAGACAGGCCGAGAAAGTTGGGGCTGTTCAGCCTGGAGAAGAGAAGGCTGCGTGGAGACCTCATAGCAGCCTTCCAGTATCTAAAGGAGGCCTATTAATATGCTGGAGAGGGCCTCTTCACTAGGGACTGTAGAGATAGGACAAGGGGTAACATGCTCAAACATAAACAGAGGAAGTTTAGATTGGATATAAGGAAGAAGTTCTTGACTGTAAGGGTGGTGAGGCACTGGAAGAGGTTGCCCAGGGAAGTCGTGAATGCTCCATCCCTGGCAGTGTTCAAGGCCATTTTGGATAGAGCCTTGGGTGACATGGTTTAGTGTGAGGTGTCCCTGCCCATAGCAGGGGGGTTGGAACTAGATGGTCTTAAGGTCCTTTTCAACCCTAACTAGTCTATGATTCTACAATTCTAAGGCCATGCCGAGCCTCTCTTGTGCAGCCCAGACTCATCCGAGTCAGAAGTACAAATAGTGAACTTTACAATCAAGTTGGAATTTATCTGATATCCCTTGTGATTATCAGAGCTGGACAAAGCACTGCTTCAGAGCAAACCTGACTCCCATCCAACCTGGCCTTGAACACTGCGAAGGATGGGGCAGCCACAGCTTCTCTGCTGGTTAGGGTTCTCTGCTGGGTTAGGCTTAGGGTTAGGGCGTTAGGGGGTTAGGGCGTTAGGGGGTTAGGGCGTTAGGGTGTTAGGGTGTTAGGGGGTTAGGGGGTTAGGGTTAGGGTTAGGGTTTTATGGGGTTAGGGTTTTATGGGGTTAGGGGGTTAGGGTTTTATGGGGTTAGGGTTTTATGGGGTTAGGGTTTTAGGGTTTTAGGGTTTTAGGGTTTTAGTGGTTAGGGGTTAGGGGTTAGGGTTAGGGTTAGGGTTAGGGGTTAGGGTTAGGGGTTGGGGTTAGGATTAGTGTTAGGGTTAGTGTTAGGGTTAGGGGTTAGGGTTAGGTGTTGGGGTTAGGGTTAGTGTTAGGTTTAGGGTTAGGTTTGGGGTTAGGGTTAGGGGTTAGGGTTAGGGTTAGAGTTAGGGTTAGGGTTAGGTTATATTTGTCTCTATTCCTTAAGTCACCATTGTAGCGTTTAGTTATAAAGTGCCTAAGATACAAACCAACACAACTGCAGTATTCAGCGTATGAAGCTTCTCTATTGATTTATGGTTTCTAAACACAATCACCTACTGGAACAGTACCTAAAATACAGAACAGCAAAGTTACAAAATTTTAACATATGTACAAAGGCTTTCTTTGCAAACTACAAACTTTTCAAATATAATCACTGCTAGAACGGTTTCAGAAATTTTCACCCTCCTGTAAATCTGTCACTGGGAGCTCAGCACAAGGGGACAGTCAAGGCCCACGCAAGCCCACTGGGCACTGCGGAAGGCAGGAGGGCTGATGGCAGGTTCTAGTGATCCCTGTGCCAGGCATTCCAGAAGTCACAGAAATTTCTAAACTGAAAAGTAAGAAAAAAAAATTCAAAATAACTTTTATCCGTTGCCCTTTGCAATCTTCCTGCACTCGGAATCCTAAAATGTGCTGTGCAATCTGCAAGGCTTGACAAATCCCAAAGGTTTTCATGAGCCCCATGGTGTATTTGGATTGAGTCCGTGAACCTCAGGTGCTGAGAGGAGACTGAGGACTGAGGAAAGGTGAGACTGACTGGTCTGTAATTCCCTGGCTCATCCATTTTCCCCTTCTTGAAAAATGGGGTCATATTTCCCTTTCTCCAGTCATCAGGAACTTCACCTGAGTGCCATGATTTTTCAAATATGATGGCCAGTGTCTTAGCAACTTCATTTGCCAGCTCCTTCAGGACCCGCAGATGGATGTCCAGGTCCCATGGACTTGTGTACGTTTAGGTGTTTAAGATGGTCTCAAACCAGATCCTCTCCTACAGTGGGCCTAGGGTCTTTATTCTCACATTCCCTGTGTCAGCATTCCAAGACTTGGGTGGTGCGGTCAGAGCCTTTGCCAGTGAAGACAGAGGCAAAGAAGTCATTAAGAACCTCAGCCGTCTGCAAATCTAGGGTAGCCAGTTCTCTTGATAGTTTCTGGAGGGGGCCTACGTTGTCCCTAGCCTATCTTTCATTTGCAATGTAACTATAGAATCCCTTCCTGTTATCTTTCACACCCCTAGCCAAGTTTAATTCTAACTGGGCCTTAGCTTTCCTAACCTGGTCCATAGCTTCTCAGACAACATGCCTGTATTCTTCCCAGACTGCCTGTCCTTGCTTCCACCTTTTATAAGCCTTTTTTTTCCTTCCAAGTTTCCTCAGCAGCTCCTTATCCATCCAGTCAGGTCTCCTGGCCATCCTGCTGCACTTCCTTCTAGTTGCGATGCAATACTCTTGAGCTTGTAGTAGGAGATCCTTGAATAGCAACCAACAACCTTGGGCTCCCCTGCCCTCTAGGGCTATATCCCATGGAACCTTACTAAGCAGGTTCCTGAAGAGGCCAAAGTCTGCTCTCTTGAAGTCCAGGGCAGTGAGCTCGCTGCACGCTCTTCTCACTGTGCTGAGGATCTCAAATTCGACCATCTCATGATCGCTGCAACCAAGGCTGCTCTGGAGTGTCACATTTCCAAAGAGCCCTTCCCTGTTGGTGAGCATGAGGTCTGGCATGGCACCCCTCCTTGTCGGCTCCTCTATTACTTGCAGAAGGAAGTTATCTTCCACACAATCGAGGAACCTCCTGGATTGCTTGTGCTGGGCCGTACCATTGCTCCAACAGATGTCAGGGTGGTTGAAGTCCCCCATGAGAGCAAGGGCCTGCGAGCGTGAGGCTCTTCCTATCTGTCTGTAGAGTGCTTCATCCACAGAGTCCTCTTGATCAGGTGGTCTGTAGCAGATGCCCACAGTAATGTCTCCCATGGCTGTTCTCCCTTTAAACCTGACCCATCAACTCTCTGTTGACTGCTCACTTGTCCTCAGACAGAGTTGCATGCTCTGAAGCCATCACAAAGCCCTGGCGGTCGCTGTGGAGACACCCATTGTGACGGGGCCCCCACGCTGAGCGTGGGCTATTTAAGGAGCCAGAGCCCTGCAGTAACCAGTGCAGAGGAGACCCCTCCCTCGGGAGGCTGCATTTCCCGTGGCTGCCCTGCGCATCCAGGTACATGTTCTTTGACTTTGCAATCCTGTTTTCTTGTTGCCTTGAAACACATTGTGGGTGCGTGCTCTAAAGGGAGGAGAAGCTGTCAGGAGATGTGCTGGTGCCATCCCAGCTGTAGGAGCAGGGGCTGGGTGAGGAGGAGGCGCTGGGCTTGTTCCTGTGCTTGGAGCTGAGCTCTGCCTGCAGAGGTGCTGGGGGCGAAGCAGGAGCCTTCTGTGTGCAGGAGCTGCTGGTGTCAGAGGTGCTGAGAAGGTGTCAGGGCAGGAGAACTTCTACCTCCCAGTCAGAGCCTGCTGCCTCGGACAGTCCATGGGATCTGTCAGGGGGACTCCCTTGGTTTCTCTGTGTAGATAAGGAGGATGATGATGTTCTGCAGAGCAGGGCTTCAGTATGCACTGTGCGATGGCCAGTGTAAGGCAGGCCTTTGTCCCGGGGCTGGCTGCAGGCTGTGACTGTGGGTGTGCAGCGAGGGGTGCCCATCTCTGTCCTTGCGAGCAGGGTCGCTGCAGCCTAGGGGCTGTGTGCAGGGGCAGGAGCTCTGCCTCCTGCCAGGGTCAGCACTCAGCTATGAGGATGAAAGGCACGGACCCAGAGGTATTTGCCAAGCACATCTGTGTTTGCCTTGCAATTACATGAGGCGAAAGGTCTATCAACATCCTCTTTCCAGTTCCGACGTCCTTGTTCCTTGCCAGTTCCAACATCTTCCGAGTACCAGTCAGGGACGGGTCACTCCTCATTGCCTGCTGTAGTTCCTCCTTCCCATGGTCTCTGACAGTTTCGATGCATTCCAACCCTGTGGGTAGCCAGGGTCTGACGGTCGGAAGATATCGCGCTGTACGGGAAGATAGGGTCCCTCTCCTAGTAGCCAATTGCACTTGATTTATGATGTTAGCAGACGGATGTGACGTTGTAAACCAAAGCTATATAACACCGTGCCATCAAGCAATAAACGCCATTTGCCGTCCACCACATTGGTGTTAGTGAGCTTATGGCCCGAGCGGCCCAGGGCTGGTCGCCGTGACGTTCCTGAACCAGGTCGCTAAGCCTACGCGAAGGCAACAAGTGGTGCCGAAACCTGGGAACATCGCCTGGACGGGTGAACGTCGGCCGGAGCAGCGAGAGTAGCCCGGCGGGGAGGACGCTCCCGGACCCACAAGGAGGATGGAGTCCATTGTGAAGGTCGTATCCGAAATACATAAACAATGGGGTATTAGTTGTAAGCCCAAAGATTTTACTCTCGCAGTAGCGAGGCTTTTACAGCTCGGGGTCGTCGAGCAGCCGGTGGATATTCTCCACCCGGAGGTGTGGGATAAATGCACCAAAGCCTTAGCTGAGGAGACTATATCCTCGGGCTCTGGCAAGAGCCTTAAATCATGGGGGAAAGTTATGCAGGCCCTGCGGAAAGCCATACATGAGCAGGAAACCTGGCAGGCTGCGAAATCCTGCCTCCGAGACACCCCAAAACTGGGGATCGGAGCAGCCACGCAGACTCCGCCCCCCCCTGACATTCCCCTCCCTGACATTCCCGGCTCTCCTGAGCCTGCTGTATCTCGGGAGGGCGACACCCCCCCCCAACTCTCGAACCCCGACACGTCTTCTAACCAACGGACAAATGCAGAATCTTTTTGGGGTGGGCTGGCCGAGGAAGCAAGAAACGCTGCACGGAATGCTGAGGCCACAGCAGGCTGGGCTGGGCCTCCACCCTATGCACCCCAAGATGGCGCCGAGCTCAAAGGCGGGGGGCGGGGCGAGGACATCTTTGGCGGGAACGGGGAGGAAAAGCCAGCCTTAACAAGCAAGCAGGAACGGGAGGGGGAGGAGAAAGCGAATGAGCACAAAGGCGGGGGGCGGGACGCGAGAGAAAAGCGGGCAGCCAATCAGAGCGGACGCCGTAGGGCCAGTTCCCCCTCGATTGGTGGGCGGGACGAACCAATGGGGAGGAGGGGCGGGCGCAAGGGGCAGGACCGGCCCGCCCATAAGGGGAAGGAGCGACCCGCCCACAAGGGAAAGGACTACCCCCCCCACAAGGGAAGCGGCCGCGGCCGCAGCCCGACAAAAAGATACCGGACACCAGATACAACCAGTCAATCGAGTTCTGATTCTGAATCAGACGCTAGCTGGGGATCAGACAATAGTCGGGAGGAGCAGCTCTCGACAGGTTCAAATTTAGAGTGGCCACAAACAGAAATAAACAGAACTAAGGGTTCAGTTATCCCTGCCCAAATTAAAAAGGAATCACAGGAGGAGGAGGTCCCCCTCACGGACTGGAGGAAAATAATGATTGATTGTGCCGACTGGACCCCATCGATCCCATTGGCATTTCCAGTCCGAGTGACGGATGGGGGACAGAGGGTCCACTCACCAATAAATCCTAAGGATATACAAACAATTGTTAAAGCAATTGCAGATAAAGGTATTAATTCTGCCATGGTCTCTACCCTTATAGATGGTATCTTTGGGGCAGACGATATGCTCCCATTCGATATAAAGCAAACTTGTAGATTGATTTTTGATGGAGCGGGGATGATTGTTTTTAAACAGGAATGGGAAGAAAACTGTGCGAGACAGTTAGCCCAAGCAGTCGGGGCCGATCATCCGCTACATGGCTCCAGTCTGCAGCGGCTGATGGGCACAGACCCAACAATGATTACCCCCCAGGCGCAGGCCCAGGGCCTGCGGGCTCACGAGGTAATGACAACCACTCGTGCAGCCAGAGAAGCTATTCGCACAGCTTCTAGAGTTGTTGCTAGGCCATCGCCATGGTCCACAATAAAACAAAATGAAAGTGAAAGCTTTACACAATTTGTGGATCGTCTCCAGGCCGCGGTCGACTCTTCAAACCTGCCTGCAGAAGCGAAGGGCCCGGTTGTGGCAGAGTGTCTACGCCAGCAGTGTAATTCGACAACCAAAGAGATTCTGCGGTCACTCCCAGTGGGGTCAAGCATTGCAGACATGATCAAGCACGTCGCAAAGGAAGAGCATTTAACACCAATTCAGGCGGCTGTTCGCACCGCAGTCACCAATATGATGGTATGTCTTAAGTGCGGCCAGACAGGCCACGTTATAAATAGTTGCCCACTGCCCCCCCCGCGCCAGAACAGGCCCAGGGGACCGTGTTGGGCCTGTGGAAAGAAAGGACATTTTGCTAAAGACTGTAGATCTAAACGGGGAAACGCGAAGGGGAGGGGGCACTTGGGCCGCACACAGCCCTCTCCCACTTTGAATGTGAGGCGGCCCCATTATGCCAACTTCAGTTTGGGCGAAGTACCCCCGAACCCGTTACCTTCTCAAGGCATAACCAACCTCACAACTCAACCGACAGCTCTAACGAACCCGCCTCTATCTCAGGAACAACAAGGACCACCCTCTGGGAACGGGACCCCAGGGTGGCCCTGGCACTAAAATGCGATAATCCACCAGTGATATGGGGGATCTGCTCCCTTCTCAATGCCAAAGACAACACCACTATTAGTGTCCCCTTTTTGATCGATACTGGAGCGGATGTTACAGTCATTCCTGAGACGAGCTGGCCCCCGCACTGGATACTGGAAAACGCCCCCATGGTGGGTGGAGTTGGAGGACTATCTCGGGCTCGAAAGAGCGCTCAATTAATAGCAATTACTCTCCATACTGAGAATGGGCCAGAAAAAACTATCACCCTCTCTCCGTATGTTATGTCTGGAGTTCCACCCCTGCTGGGAAGAGACGCCCTAACCCTATTGAATGCCAGGGTGACAAATTTACCGTAGGGGCCACTGCCGTACACCCACTTCCACCAATTAAATTAACTTGGAAATCATCTGATCCAGTTTGGGTCGAGCAGTGGCCCTTGTCAAAGCCTCGAATGGATGCTCTCCTCGAATTACTTGACCGTGAACTACAACGAGGACATATAGAGCCCTCTACCAGCCCATGGAACACACCAGTTTTTGTCATACCTAAACGAAAGGGTGAAGGATTTCGCCTTCTTCATGACCTACGTGAGGTAAACAAGACTATCCAACCTATGGGTCCCGTTCAAACGCTGTTACCCATGAACTCTATGATACCAAAAGGACAACCTTGTGCCGTTCTTGATATTAAGGACTGTTTTTTCTCCATACCCTTACATGAAGAGGACAAAGAACGGTTTGCTTTTTCTGTCGTATTCCCAAATAGCCAACGTCCTAATTTACATTTCCAGTGGAAAGTGCTGCCTCAAGGAATGGTCAATTCACCCACCATCTGTCAGATTACAGTGGATCGAGCCTTGGCACCGATCCGACATAACGACCCAACTGCGACCATCATTCAATATATGGACGATATTTTAATCGCCGCACCATCAGGAAAGCAGGTGGACCAGTTAATATCACTGGTTTCTGAAACCTTAAAAACAAATGGGTTCGAAATTGCGAGTGCGAAAATTAAAAGGGGACCATGCGTGAGCTTCTTGGGAGTAGAAATCACGAGTTCCTATATAACTCCACCCCAAGTAAAAATTCACCGACATGTCAAAACACTCCACGATATGCAACAGCTAGTGGGGTCCCTACAATGGCTTCGCAACATTGTCCTGATCCCTCCGAATATCATGGCCCCGCTGTATGACCTTTTGAAAGGAAAACACCCATGGGAACAGAAGGTACTAACACCAGAAGCAATGGACAGTCTTGACTTCATTGAAAAACAGGCGTCGTCAAGCACACTCGCCAGATGGAACCCAGATGTGTCGCTTGACCTGTATGTGCATTTCACCAAAGGAGGGGGAGTGGGAGCACTGGCTCAGGGACCCCCTGACAAGGCACACCCAATACAGTGGGTAGTTCTCGGAAAATCGTCACGTGCATTTTCCCCCGGAGTCGAGTGCCTTGGTAACCTTATCATGAAAGGTAGAAAACTCGCTTTAAGACACCTAGGCATCGAACCTGCCAAGATATTCCTACCCTTTCGTAAACAGCTCCCGACGCAATCGGTGGCGATGTCAGAGCATCTAGCTATAGCCCTCGTCGGATTCGGCGGAGAAGTCCGATATGCTGCAAAGCCCCCCTGGACTCAAATGCTGGCGGTCATCGACATTGACCTTCCACAGAAAATCCTGGATCGGCCTCAACAGGGACCTACAGTTTTTACAGACGCATCCTCAGCGACTTCAACCGCAGCAGCGGTATGGCAATCAAAGGAAGAATGGCACTGTGTAAAAATGACCGACCACACACTTTCGGTTCAACAGTTAGAAGCAGCAGCCATAGTGCTAGCGTGTGGACTGTTCCCAACGGAGCATCTTAACATAGTCACTGATTCAATGTTTGTAGCCAAACTCTGCCTAGCTATGTCGGGGCCTGGTGTGTCAACATCTTCAATAGCTCTTATGCTGGAAGAAGCGCTTTCCACCCGACAAGGTACCATATCAGTTATTCACATCAATAGTCATGACCCAGTTAAGGGATTTTTTCAAATCGGCAATGACAAAGCAGATGCTGCCGCGAAAGGCCTGTGGACACTAAGAGAAGCCCGTCAGTTACATGAATCCCTCCATATCGGAGCCAAAGCGTTAGCAAAGAGATGCGGACTTTCAGTCACCGACGCAAAACACATAGTGGCAACGTGCCCTCATTGTCAGAAAGCACCACTGTGGCCCTGCGGAGTCAACCCCAGAGGCCTTAAAGCCTCCGAAATATGGCAGACAGATTTTACACTTTGCCAATTACTGAAGCCTCGAGCGTGGCTAGCAGTGACCGTGGACACATACAGCGGAGTAATCGCCGCCACCCAACATCTTAAAGCGAGCTCTAAAGCAACTATTCAACATTGGTTGTCGGTCATGGCATGGCTTGGCATTCCAAAACAAATCAAAACAGACAATGGCCCAAATTTTATCTCTAAATCAGTTCAAGCATTTGCTTTAAAATGGGGCATCACTCTAACACACGGCATTCCATATAACAGCACAGGGCAGGCCATAGTCGAGCGAGCAAACCAAACCTTGAAATCCAAATTAGAGGTGTTAGCAAAGACAGAAGGGTTTAACAATACCATCCCTACAGGAGACCAAGCCCGCCTACTAGCAACCGCTCTCTTAGCATTGAATCAGTTTCCCAGGGGAGAGGAAGCAAACAGCCCTGCCCAAAAACATTGGTCCACTCGAGCATTAGATGATGGCCCATTGGTCATAGTCAGAAATGAACTGGGAGAATGGGAACACGGGTGGAGATTAGTCCTAACAGGACGGGGATACGCTGCAGTCAAAAAAGATAACAAAATTAAATGGTGCCCAATTAAATCAATCAAACCAGATTTGAAGGACAAAACTGATGAAAATTGTGAGTTTTTGTTTACAGGACCGATTCATTGGACACCCTCGTGACCGGTACTTCCCACTACCACAAGGGGACGATGAACCAGCCAATTCCTTACCTGCCCCAAAGAGCCCTCCGGCAACTGAACACCCCACGTCGTCAGAGCAACAGCATCGTCAAAAGGCCCCTCCCAAAAAGGGGCTACGGTACCTTTGTGTGATCATGTTTTTGGGGCTTTTCACTGTAGCGAGGGCAGAATCGAATTCTCATTATCCTCATCAACCTTTCAAATGGACACTATATCAATTTGATTCTGGTACAGTTATACAAACCATAACAACGTCAGGGGCTCCTAGTTTTATGGCCACCCTTTGCCAACTAATACCTACAATACTCTGCTTTGAACGAGGAGCATACTATTTCTGCCCTAGTTCCAATCCGGGAAAGAGTTACTGCAATTACCCCGGGCACTATTATTGTGCTTACTGGGGCTGTGAGACGATTGCAAATGCCTGGATTCCAGAGCCAGGGAAAGACCCCTTTCTGCGGGTATCCTGGGCTCCTTATGGGTGTAGACCCCCACCTATAAATAGAGGTGAAGAATTTCACTCTCCTTACGCCATATCGACATTTTATGGTACAAATTATTGTAAGCACCTCTATTTGAATGTAAGTAATCCTCAACATCCGAGTTGGCTCTTGGGAAAGATATGGGGAGTTCGATATTATCAAACAGGAAAAGATAGAGGTGGCCGCATTCGTATCCAAAAAACATTGATTCCGGCTGATCCATTGCCAGTACACCCTAAACTAACATTTGCTGGTAAAACACTCCTACCAACCCCTGGCCAAAATCCTATAGTCAGAAAACTAACTGAACCTGATGTACCTACAGCAAAACATAGCACCACACCCACAGTAATACGTAACACAGTGAGACCACACACCAATACAATTCGCTATGAAGATCCTCTCTGGGGAATGATGCAGGCCAGCTATCGAGTATTAAACAAGACCCATCCGAATTTTACAGAGCATTGCTGGCTATGCTATGGAATAAAACCACCTTTTTATGAGGCTGTAGGAGTAAGTGACATACCTATTCTAGCAAATGGTACAAATCCGCCCCAATGTACATGGGAGATGGAAAAACAAAGTATAACACTAGCACAGGTGGTAGGAAGCGGTGTATGTCTGGGTGCTGTCCCAGACAACAAACAACAGTTGTGTGTTAGTAAGATACAGGATAATATCTCAGCAAAATGGTTAATACCAGTCACCAATGCTAAATGGATCTGTTCTATTATTGGAGTCACACCCTGTTTATCCTTAGACAACTTTAACAAATTGGCGGAATACTGTGTCCAAGTGTCTATAATTCCCAAGATAATTTACCATCCTGAAGAATTTGTTTATCGCTCACATCTTGCCCCGGAGCACCATTTGTTAAAACGAGAACCCCTTACAGCTATAACAATAGCCACCCTACTATTAGTGGGAGGTGCAGGATTAGGTACAGGCGTAACATCTTTAGTGCAACAGAGTTCAGAATTTCATGCTTTGAGAATGGCCGTCGATGAGGACCTAGCCAGAATCGAACAATCTATAACTGCATTAGAGCAATCAGTTAGATCACTATCTGAAGTAGTGCTACAGAACCGTAGAGGTCTAGATCTGATGTTTCTTCAACAAGGAGGAGTGTGTGCTGCATTGAAAGAAGAATGTTGCGTATATGCGGACCATACTGGAGTGGTAAGAGACACCATGGCAAAGTTACGAGAGGGTTTGGAAAAACGAAGACGGGAACGAGAAGCACTGCAAAGTTCGTATACATCCTGGTTTACCCAATCACCATGGTTGACTTCCTTAATATCTACCCTGATGGGACCAATCATAATAATTCTCCTAGCTCTGATCTTTGGACCCTGTATATTGAATAAGCTTGTATCGTTTGTTAAGAGCCGGTTAGAAACGGTTAATATTATGCTCGTAGAACGTCGACAATTACTTTAGTACTATTTTCAGTTAATGATACCTCAAGTTATTATGTTTCACTTTAGCTGTTCGGACAAATCCGAACCTCTGGGAGACCTTTTTAGTCACTGTCATTTCCTCTTACCGCGTAGACTGGCCCCCTACGTGGTAACAGGTGTGCACTTTTTAAAACAATTGAAACACCCGAACCTCGCGCTGAGTGAAGGGAACATAAGCTCATCACAGTCAGGTCAACGTTACCTGCGCGGGGACGCCCGCTAGGGTTGAGTCTGTTACCTCACACAGCAGTGATGCCTTTCGGAGCTACTTTACTGACGGTCTTCCCAGAGCATATAGGTTCAAGTTCAACTTTATCACCTCACAGAGATCTTGTCTTTTTAGTTACCTTTAACTCTACCTCGTTCTTTCAGTATACCTCTTCATTATCTACTACCTAATGTGCCTTCTGTCTTTACTCAGGAGTGTGCTTTATAGCGTAGACTTATTTTAAGGTGTGCAATCTAAATAAGATCCCTTTTGGGTATAGTGTTCTTAGTGTATTTTAAGCTTATTGTTTAGGTTATATAATTATGCATAGGGAGGGGGGAAATGTGGGTAGCCAGGGTCTGACGGTCGGAAGATATCGCGCTGTACGGGAAGATAGGGTCCCTCTCCTAGTAGCCAATTGCACTTGATTTATGATGTTAGCAGACGGATGTGACGTTGTAAACCAAAGCTATATAACACCGTGCCATCAAGCAATAAACGCCATTTGCCGTCCACCACATTGGTGTTAGTGAGCTTATGGCCCGAGCGGCCCAGGGCTGGTCGCCGTGACGTTCCTGAACCAGGTCGCTAAGCCTACGCGAAGGCAACACAACCCCCACACTCAGCCTGCCCGGGAGCTCCCCACAGTGCTGGGGGAGAAGCTCGGGGGGAAGGAACAACACCTGGCAGGAAAGGAAAGGAAAGGAAAAGCGTTCTTGTGCACTGGAGAAGGTGCTGTGTGAGTCAGGGCTGCTCAGAGCTCCACATCACTCTGAGTTCAGAGGGTCCTTCTGAAAGACACTGAGGCAGCATTTGCCTTCAAAGGAAGGATTCTGAGCTCTGATGTTTTCCACTCTTGGTGGGCAGGTTGGGCAGTGGGAGCTGGGAATTTACTTCTCTGCTTTGGAGAAGGCACCGAGGGTCTTGTCAGGACTTGTGTGAGCTTCTCCTGAGACCCTGCACGGGCAGAGATGCTCCTGGGCAGAGCCCTGCTGCCGGGAGGGGTGTGCAGGGCAGAGCTGAGCACACAGCCCATGGGATGGGCTCTGGGAGCACTGAGAGGGAGCAGAGCTGGGCCCAGAGCAGCAGCTCCTGGCAGGGACAGCTCCAGGCGGCAGAGACATGGGCAGGGAGTGGGGGGAAAGTGCAGCCCAGGCCTGGGGAGGGTGCGTTCAGGCAGCTCTCTTGGTGTCTGGCACTGGAGGTGGCTGCTGGCCATGCTCTGCTGGGCACAGTCCTTTGTTTCTCCCCATGAGACCTCCGTCATCTGCTCTTTGAATCATTGCTCCCCTGCTCTCAGCACAGGATGCTTGGTTGTTATTAAGATCAATCTGTGGTTGAAGGCAACTTAAAAGCACTGCAAGTGGAAGCAGTGGTCAAATGGGAAAGGACTCTTAGTGGCTCTGGACTAAGCTAGAAAGAGCTGAGAACTTCCAACTGTATAAATACTCTTCCCATTTTCAGTCATCCGTAGAATACTTTATACGCCAAAGGAAAAATGTCAGCAGTGTTATACTAGGAAATAAAGAACACAGACAAAATGATTTTTGATGAGAAAATGAACATGAGCCAGCTGTGTGCAGTCGCTTGGGGTATTGTGTGCAGTTCTGGTGTCCTCAACATCAAAAGGACATGGAACTGTTGGAGCAAGTCCATAGGAGGGCCACAAGGATGATCAGGGGACTGGAGCACCTCCCATATGAAGACAGGCCGAGAAAGTTGGGGCTGTTCAGCCTGGAGAAGAGAAGGCTGCGTGGAGACCTCATAGCAGCCTTCCAGTATCTAAAGGAGGCCTATTAATATGCTGGAGAGGGCCTCTTCACTAGGGACTGTAGAGATAGGACAAGGGGTAACATGCTCAAACATAAACAGAGGAAGTTTAGATTGGATATAAGGAAGAAGTTCTTGACTGTAAGGGTGGTGAGGCACTGGAAGAGGTTGCCCAGGGAAGTCGTGAATGCTCCATCCCTGGCAGTGTTCAAGGCCATTTTGGATAGAGCCTTGGGTGACATGGTTTAGTGTGAGCTGTCCCTGCCCATAGCAGGGGGGTTGGAACTAGATGGTCTTAAGGTCCTTTTCAACCCTAACTAGTCTATGATTCTACAATTCTAAGGCCATGCCGAGCCTCTCTTGTGCAGCCCAGACTCATCCGAGTCATAAGTACAAATAGTGAACTTTACAATCAAGTTGGAATTTATCTGATATCCCTTGTGATTATCAGAGCTGGACAAAGCACTGCTTCAGAGCAAACCTGACTCCCATCCAACCTGGCCTTGAACACTGCGAAGGATGGGGCAGCCACAGCTTCTCTGCTGGTTAGGGTTCTCTGCTGGGTTAGGCTTAGGGTTAGGGTTTTAGGGGGTTAGGGCGTTAGGGGGTTAGGGCGTTAGGGTGTTAGGGTGTTAGGGGGTTAGGGGGTTAGGGTTAGGGTTAGGGTTTTATGGGGTTAGGGTTTTATGGGGTTAGGGGGTTAGGGTTTTATGGGGTTAGGGTTTTATGGGGTTAGGGTTTTAGGGTTTTAGGGTTTTAGGGTTTTAGTGGTTAGGGGTTAGGGGTTAGTGTTAGGGTTAGGGTTAGGGGTTAGGGTTAGGGGTTGGGGTTAGGATTAGTGTTAGGGTTAGTGTTAGGGTTAGGGGTTAGGGTTAGGTGTTGGGGTTAGGGTTAGTGTTAGGTTTAGGGTTAGGGTTGGGGTTAGGGTTAGGGGTTAGGGTTAGGGTTAGGGTTAGGGTTAGGGTTAGGGTTAGGTTATATTTGTCTCTATTCCTAAAGTCACCATTGTAGCGTTTAGTTATAAAGTGCCTAAGATACAAACCAACACAACTGCAGTATTCAGCGTATGAAGCTTCTCTATTGATTTATGATTTCTAAACACAATCACCTACTGGAACAGTACCTAAAATACAGAACAGCAAAGTGACAAAATTTTAACATATGTACAAAGGCTTTCTTTGCAAACTACAAACTTTTCAAATATAATCACTGCTAGAACGGTTTCAGAAATTTTCACCCTCCTGTAAATCTGTCACTGGGAGCTCAGCACAAGGGGACAGTCAAGGCCCACGCAAGCCCACTGGGCACTGCGGAAGGCAGGAGGGCTGATGGCAGGTTCTAGTGATCCCTGTGCCAGGCATTCCAGAAGTCACAGAAATTTCTAAACTGAAAAGTAAGAAAAAAAAATTCAAAATAACTTTTATCCGTTGCCCTTTGCAATCTTCCTGCACTCGGAATCCTAAAATGTGCTGTGCAATCTGCAAGGCTTGACAAATCCCAAAGGTTTTCATGAGCCCCATGGTGTATTTGGATTGAGTCCACGAAGCTCAGGTGCTGAGAGGAGACTGAGGACTGAGGAAAGGTGAGACTGACTGGTCTGTAATTCCCTGGCTCATCCATTTTCCCCTTCTTGAAAAATGGGGTCATATTTCCCTTTCTCCAGTCATCAGGAACTTCACCTGAGTGCCATGATTTTTCAAATATGATGGCCAGTGTCTTAGCAACTTCATTTGCCAGCTCCTTCAGGACCCGCAGATGGATGTCCAGGTCCCATGGACTTGTGTACGTTTAGGTTTTTAAGATGGTCTCAAACCAGATCCTCTCCTACAGTGGGCCTAGGGTCTTTATTCTCACATTCCCTGTGTCAGCATTCCAAGACTTGGGTGGTGCGGTCAGAGCCTTTGCCAGTGAAGACAGAGGCAAAGAAGTCATTAAGAACCTCAGCCGTCTGCAAATCTAGGGTAGCCAGTTCTCTTGATAGTTTCTGGAGGGGGCCTACGTTGTCCCTAGCCTATCTTTCATTTGCAATGTAACTATAGAATCCCTTCCTGTTATCTTTCACACCCCTAGCCAAGTTTAATTCTAACTGGGCCTTAGCTTTCCTAACCTGGTCCATAGCTTCTCAGACAACATGCCTGTATTCTTCCCAGACTGCCTGTCCTTGCTTCCACCTTTTATAAGCCTTTTTTTTCCTTCCAAGTTTCCTCAGCAGCTCCTTATCCATCCAGTCAGGTCTCCTGGCCATCCTGCTGCACTTCCTTCTAGTTGCGATGCAATACTCTTGAGCTTGTAGTAGGAGATCCTTGAATAGCAACCAACAACCTTGGGCTCCCCTGCCCTCTAGGGCTATATCCCATGGAACCTTACTAAGCAGGTTCCTGAAGAGGCCAAAGTCTGCTCTCTTGAAGTCCAGGGCAGTGAGCTCGCTGCACGCTCTTCTCACTGTGCTGAGGATCTCAAATTCGACCATCTCATGATCGCTGCAACCAAGGCTGCTCTGGAGTGTCACATTTCCAATGAGCCCTTCCCTGTTGGTGAGCATGAGGTCTGGCATGGCACCCCTCCTTGTCGGCTCCTCTATTACTTGCAGAAGGAAGTTATCTTCCACACAATCGAGGAACCTCCTGGATTGCTTGTGCTGGGCCGTACCATTGCTCCAACAGATGTCAGGGTGGTTGAAGTCCCCCATGAGAACAAGGGCCTGCAAGCGTGAGGCTCTTCCTATCTGTCTGTAGAGTGCTTCATCCACAGAGTCCTCTTGATCAGGTGGTCTCTAGCAGATGCCCACAGTAATGTCTCCCATGGCTGTTCTCCCTTTAAACCTGACCCATAAACTCTCTGTTGACTGCTCACTTGTCCTCAGACAGAGTTGCATGTTCTGAAGCCATCACAAAGCCCTGGCGGTCGCTGTGGAGACACCCATTGTGACGGGGCCCCCACGCTGAGCGTGGGCTATTTAAGGAGCCAGAGCCCTGCAGTAACCAGTGCAGAGGAGACCCCTCCCTCGGGAGGCTGCATTTCCCGTGGCTGCCCTGCGCATCCAGGTACATGTTCTTTGACTTTGCAATCCTGTTTTAGTGTTGCCTTGAAACACATTGTGGGTGCGTGCTCTAAAGGGAGGAGAAGCTGTCAGGAGATGTGCTGGTGCCATCCCAGCTGTAGGAGCAGGGGCTGGGTGAGGAGGAGGCGCTGGGCTTGTTCCTGTGCTTGGAGCTGAGCTCTGCCTGCAGAGGTGCTGGGGGCGAAGCAGGAGCCTTCTGTGTGCAGGAGCTGCTGGTGTCAGAGGTGCTGAGAAGGTGTCAGGGCAGGAGAACTTCTACCTCCCAGTCAGAGCCTGCTGCCTCGGACAGTCCATGGGATCTGTCAGGGGGACTCCCTTGGTTTCTCTGTGTAGATAAGGAGGAGGATGATGTTCTGCAGAGCAGGGCTTCACTATGCACTGTGCGATGGCCAGTGTAAGGCAGGCCTTTGTCCCGGGGCTGGCTGCAGGCTGTGACTGTGGGTGTGCAGCGAGGGGTGCCCATCTCTGTCCTTGCGAGCAGGGTCGCTGCAGCCTAGGGGCTGTGTGCAGGGGCAGGAGCTCTGCCTCCTGCCAGGGTCAGCACTCAGCTATGAGGATGAAAGGCACGGACCCAGAGGTATTTGCCAAGCACATCTGTGTTTGCCTTGCAATTACATGAGGCGAAAGGTCTATCAACATCCTCTTTCCAGTTCCGACGTCCTTGTTCCTTGCCAGTTCCAACATCTTCCGAGTACCAGTCAGGGACGGGTCACTCCTCATTGCCTGCTGTAGTTCCTCCTTCCCATGGTCTCTGACAGTTTCGATGCATTCCAACCCCCACACTCAGCCTGCCCGGGAGCTCCCCACAGTGCTGGGGGAGAAGCTCGGGGGGAAGGAACAACACCTGGCAGGAAAGGAAAGGAAAGGAAAAGCGTTCTTGTGCACTGGAGAAGGTGCTGTGTGAGTCAGGGCTGCTCAGAGCTCCACATCACTCTGAGTTCAGAGGGTCCTTCTGAAAGACACTGAGGCAGCATTTGCCTTCAAAGGAAGGATTCTGAGCTCTGATGTTTTCCACTCTTGGTGGGCAGGTTGGGCAGTGGGAGCTGGGAATTTACTTCTCTGCTTTGGAGAAGGCAGCGAGAGTCTTGTCAGGACTTGTGTGAGCTTCTCCTGAGACCCTGCACGGGCAGAGATGCTCCTGGGCAGAGCCCTGCTGCCGGGAGGGGTGTGCAGGGCAGAGCTGAGCACACAGCCCATGGGATGGGCTCTGGGAGCACTGAGAGGGAGCAGAGCTGGGCCCAGAGCAGCAGCTCCTGGCAGGGACAGCTCCAGGCGGCAGAGACATGGGCAGGGAGTGGGGGGAAAGTGCAGCCCAGGCC
This sequence comes from Psittacula echo, assembly GCF_963264785.1. Lineage (NCBI taxonomy): Eukaryota > Metazoa > Chordata > Aves > Psittaciformes > Psittacidae > Psittacula > Psittacula echo. The sequence continues at coordinate 41,281 of NW_027664204.1, read as the reverse complement.
TGGGGAGGGTGCGTTCAGGCAGCTCTCTTGGTGTCTGGCACTGGAGGTGGCTGCTGGCCATGCTCTGCTGGGCACAGTCCTTTGTTTCTCCCCATGAGACCTCCGTCATCTGCTCTTTGAATCATTGCTCCCCTGCTCTCAGCACAGGATGCTTGGTTGTTATTAAGATCAATCTGTGGTTGAAGGCAACTTAAAAGCACTGCAAGTGGAAGCAGTGGTCAAATGGGAAAGGACTCTTAGTGGCTCTGGACTAAGCTAGAAAGAGCTGAGAACTTCCAACTGTATAAATACTCTTCCCATTTTCAGTCATCCGTAGAATACTTTATACGCCAAAGGAAAAATGTCAGCAGTGTTATACTAGGAAATAAAGAACACAGACAAAATGATTTTTGATGAGAAAATGAACATGAGCCAGCTGTGTGCAGTCGCTTGGGGTATTGTGTGCAGTTCTGGTGTCCTCAACATCAAAAGGACATGGAACTGTTGGAGCAAGTCCAGAGGAGGGCCACAAGGATGATGAGGGGACTGGAGCACCTCCCATATGAAGACAGGCCGAGAAAGTTGGGGCTGTTCAGCCTGGAGAAGAGAAGGCTGCGTGGAGACCTCATAGCAGCCTTCCAGTATCTAAAGGAGGCCTATTAATATGCTGGAGAGGGCCTCTTCACTAGGGACTGTAGAGATAGGACAAGGGGTAACATGCTCAAACATAAACAGAGGAAGTTTAGATTGGATATAAGGAAGAAGTTCTTGACTGTAAGGGTGGTGAGGCACTGGAAGAGGTTGCCCAGGGAAGTCGTGAATGCTCCATCCCTGGCAGTGTTCAAGGCCATTTTGGATAGAGCCTTGGGTGACATGGTTTAGTGTGAGCTGTCCCTGCCCATAGCAGGGGGGTTGGAACTAGATGGTCTTAAGGTCCTTTTCAACCCTAACTAGTCTATGATTCTACAATTCTAAGGCCATGCCGAGCCTCTCTTGTGCAGCCCAGACTCATCCGAGTCATAAGTACAAATAGTGAACTTTACAATCAAGTTGGAATTTATCTGATATCCCTTGTGATTATCAGAGCTGGACAAAGCACTGCTTCAGAGCAAACCTGACTCCCATCCAACCTGGCCTTGAACACTGCGAAGGATGGGGCAGCCACAGCTTCTCTGCTGGCTAGGGTTCTCTGCTGGGTTAGGCTTAGGGTTAGGGTTTTAGGGGGTTAGGGCGTTAGGGGGTTAGGGCGTTAGGGTGTTAGGGGGTTAGGGGGTTAGGGGGTTAGGGTTAGGGTTAGGGTTTTATGGGGTTAGGGTGCTAGGGGGTTAGGGTTAGGGTTAGGGTTTTATGGGGTTAGGGTTTTATGGGGTTAGGGTTTTAGAGTTTTAGGGTTTTAGGGTTTTAGGGTTTTAGGGGTTAGGGGTTAGGGGTTAGGGGTTAGGGTTATGGTTAGGGGTTAGGGGTTAGGGTTAGGGTTAGGGTTAGGGTTAGGTTTAGGGTTAGGGTTAGGTTATATTTGTCTCTATTCCTAAAGTCACCATTAGGATTAGGGTTAGGGTTAGGTTTAGGGTTAGTGTTAGGGTTAGGGTTAGGGTTAGGGTTAGGGTTAGGTTATATTTGTCTCTATTCCTAAAGTCACCATTGTAGCGTTTAGTTATAAAGTGCCTAAGATACAAACCAACACAACTGCCGTATTCAGCGTATGAAGCTTCTCTATTGATTTATGATTTCTAAACACAATCACCTACTGGAACAGTACCTGAAATACAGAACAGCAAAGTTACAAAATTTTAACATATGTACAAAGGCTTTCTTTGCAAACTACAAACTTTTCAAAAATAATCACTGCTAGAACGGTTTCAGAAATTTTCACCCTCCTGTAAATCTTTCACTGGGAGCTCAGCACAAGGGGACAGTCAAGGCCCACGCAAGCCCACTGGGCACTGCGGAAGGCAGGAGGGCTGATGGCAGGTTCTAGTGATCCCTGTGCCAGGCATTCCAGAAGTCACAGAAATTTCTAAACTGAAAAGTAAGAAAAAAAATTCAAAATAACTTTTATCCGTTGCCCTTTGCAATCTTCCTGCACTCGGAATCCTAAAATGTGCTGTGCAATCTGCAAGGCTTGACAAATCCCAAAGGTTTTCATGAGCCCCACGGTGTATTTGGATTGAGTCCGTGAACCTCAGGTGCTGAGAGGAGACTGAGGACTGAGGAAAGGTGAGACTGACTGGTCTGTAATTCCCTGGCTCATCCATTTTCCCCTTCTTGAAAAATGGGGTCATATTTCCCTTTCTCCAGTCATCAGGAACTTCACCTGAGTGCCATGATTTTTCAAATATGATGGCCAGTGTCTTAGCAACTTCATTTGCCAGCTCCTTCAGGACCCGCAGATGGGTGTCCAGGTCCCATGGACTTGTGTACGTTTAGTTTTTTAAGATGGTCTCAAACCAGATCCTCTCCTACAGTGGGCCTAGGGTCTTTATTCTCACATTCCCTGTGTCTGCATTCCAAGACTTGGGTGGTGCGGTCAGAGCCTTTGCCAGTGAAGACAGAGGCAAAGAAGTCATTAAGAACCTCAGCCGTCTGCAAATCTAGGGTAGCCAGTTCTCTTGATAGTTTCTGGAGAGGGCCTACGTTGTCCCTACCCTATCTTTCATTTGCAATGTAACTATAGAATCCCTTCCTGTTATCTTTCACACCCCTAGCCAAGTTTAATTCTAACTGGGCCTTAGCTTTCCTAACCTGGTCCATAGCTTCTCAGACAACATGCCTGTATTCTTCCCAGACTGCCTGTCCTTGCTTCCACCTTTTATAAGCCTTTTTTTTCCTTCCAAGTTTCCTCAGCAGCTCTTTATCCATCCAGTCAGGTCTCCTGGCCGTCCTGCTGCACTTCCTTCTAGTTGCGATGCAATACTCTTGAGCTTGTAGTAGGAGATCCTTGAATATCAACCAACAACCTTGGGCTCCCCTGCCCTCTAGGGCTATATCCCATGGAACCTTACTAAGCAGGTTCCTGAAGAGGCCAAAGTCTGCTCTCTTGAAGTCCAGGGCAGTGAGCTCGCTGCACGCTCTTCTCACTGTGCTGAGGGGTGCCCATCTCTGTCCTTGCGAGCAGGGTCGCTGCAGCCTAGGGGCTGTGTGCAGGGGCAGGAGCTCTGCCTCCTGCCAGGGTCAGCACTCAGCTATGAGGATGAAAGGCACGGACCCAGAGGTATTTGCCAAGCACATCTGTGTTTGCCTTGCAATTACATGAGGCGAAAGGTCTATCAACATCCTCTTTCCAGTTCCGACGTCCTTGTTCCTTGCCAGTTCCAACATCTTCCGAGTACCAGTCAGGGACGGGTCACTCCTCATTGCCTGCTGTAGTTCCTCCTTCCCATGGTCTCTGACAGTTTCGATGCATTCCAACCCCCACACTCAGCCTGCCCGGGAGCTCCCCACAGTGCTGGGGGAGAAGCTCGGGGGGAAGGAACAACACCTGGCAGGAAAGGAAAGGAAAGGAAAGGAAAAGCGTTCTTGTGCACTGGAGAAGGTGCTGTGTGAGTCAGGGCTGCTCAGAGCTCCACATCACTCTGAGTTCAGAGGGTCCTTCTGAAAGACACTGAGGCAGCATTTGCCTTCAAAGGAAGGATTCTGAGCTCTGATGTTTTCCACTCTTGGTGGGCAGGTTGGGCAGTGGGAGCTGGGAATTTACTTCTCTGCTTTGGAGAAGGCAGCGAGAGTCTTGTCAGGACTTGTGTGAGCTTCTCCTGAGACCCTGCACGGGCAGAGATGCTCCTGGGCAGAGCCCTGCTGCCGGGAGGGGTGTGCAGGGCAGAGCTGAGCACACAGCCCATGGGATGGGCTCTGGGAGCACTGAGAGGGAGCAGAGCTGGGCCCAGAGCAGCAGCTCCTGGCAGGGACAGCTCCAGGCGGCAGAGACATGGGCAGGGAGTGGGGGGAAAGTGCAGCCCAGGCCTGGGGAGGGTGCGTTCAGGCAGCTCTCTTGGTGTCTGGCACTGGAGGTGGCTGCTGGCCATGCTCTGCTGGGCACAGTCCTTTGCTTCTCCCCATGAGACCTCCGTCATCTGCTCTTTGAATCATTGCTCCCCTGCTCTCAGCACAGGATGCTTGGTTGTTATTAAGATCAATCTGTGGTTGAAGGCAACTTAAAAGCCCTGCAAGTGGAAGCAGTGGTCAAATGGGAAAGGACTCTTAGTGGCTCTGGACTAAGCTAGAAAGAGCTGAAAATTTCCAACTGTATAAATACTCTTCCCATTTTCAGTCATCCGTAGAATACTTTATACGCCAAAGGAAAAATGTCAGCAGTGTTATACTAGGAAATAAAGAACACAGACAAAATGATTTTTGATGAGAAAATGAACATGAGCCAGCTGTGTGCAGTCGCTTGGGGTATTGTGTGCAGTTCTGGTGTCCTCAACATCAAAAGGACATGGAACTGTTGGAGCAAGTCCAGAGGAGGGCCACAAGGATGATCAGGGGACTGGAGCACCTCCCATATGAAGACAGGCCGAGAAAGTTGGGGCTGTTCAGCCTGGAGAAGAGAAGGCTGCGTGGAGACCTCATAGCAGCCTTCCAGTATCTAAAGGAGGCCTATTAATATGCTGGAGAGGGCCTCTTCACTAGGGACTGTAGAGATAGGACAAGGGGTAACATGCTCAAACAGAAACAGAGGAAGTTTAGATTGGATATAAGGAAGAAGTTCTTGACTGTAAGGGTGGTGAGGCACTGGAAGAGGTTGCCCAGGGAAGTCGTGAATGCTCCATCCCTGGCAGTGTTCAAGGCCATTTTGGATAGAGCCTTGGGTGACATGGTTTAGTGTGAGGTGTCCCTGCCCATAGCAGGGGGGTTGGAACTAGATGGTCTTAAGGTCCTTTTCAACCCTAACTAGTCTATGATTCTACAATTCTAAGGCCATGCCGAGCCTCTCTTGTGCAGCCCAGACTCATCCGAGTCAGAAGTACAAATAGTGAACTTTACAATCAAGTTGGAATTTATCTGATATCCCTTGTGATTATCAGAGCTGGACAAAGCACTGCTTCAGAGCAAACCTGACTCCCATCCAACCTGGCCTTGAACACTGCGAAGGATGGGGCAGCCACAGCTTCTCTGCTGGTTAGGGTTCTCTGCTGGGTTAGGCTTAGGGTTAGGGTTTTAGGGGGTTAGGGCGTTAGGGGGTTAGGGCGTTAGGGTGTTAGGGTGTTAGGGGGTTAGGGGGTTAGGGTTAGGGTTAGGGTTTTATGGGGTTAGGGGGTTAGGGTTTTATGGGGTTAGGGTTTTATGGGGTTAGGGTTTTAGGGTTTTAGGGTTTTAGTGGTTAGGGGTTAGGGGTTAGGGTTAGGGTTAGGGTTAGGGGTTAGGGTTAGGGTTTGGGGTTAGGATTAGTGTTAGGGTTAGTGTTAGGGTTAGGGGTTAGGGTTAGGTGTTGGGGTTAGGGTTAGTGTTAGGTTTAGGGTTAGGGTTGGGGTTAGGGTTAGGGGTTAGGGTTAGGGTTAGGGTTAGGGTTAGGGTTAGAGTTAGGTTATATTTGTCTCTATTCCTAAAGTCACCATTGTAGCGTTTAGTTATAAAGTACCTAAGATACAAACCAACACAACTGCAGTATTCAGCGTATGAAGCTTCTCTATTGATTTATGATTTCTAAACACAATCACCTACTGGAACAGTACCTAAAATACAGAACAGCAAAGTTACAAAATTTTAACATATGTACAAAGGCTTTCTTTGCAAACTACAAACTTTTCAAATATAATCACTGCTAGAACGGTTTCAGAAATTTTCACCCTCCTGTAAATCTTTCACTGGGAGCTCAGCACAAGGGGACAGTCAAGGCCCACGCAAGCCCACTGGGCACTGCGGAAGGCAGGAGGGCTGATGGCAGGTTCTAGTGATCCCTGTGCCAGGCATTCCAGAAGTCACAGAAATTTCTAAACTGAAAAGTAAGAAAAAAAATTCAAAATAACTTTTATCCGTTGCCCTTTGCAATCTTCCTGCACTCGGAATCCTAAAATGTGCTGTGCAATCTGCAAGGCTTGACAAATCCCAAAGGTTTTCATGAGCCCCATGGTGTATTTGGATTGAGTCCACGAAGCTCAGGTGCTGAGAGGAGACTGAGGACTGAGGAAAGGTGAGACTGACTGGTCTGTAATTCCCTGGCTCATCCATTTTCCCCTTCTTGAAAAATGGGGTCATATTTCCCTTTCTCCAGTCATCAGGAACTTCACCTGAGTGCCATGATTTTTCAAATATGATGGCCAGTGTCTTAGCAACTTCATTTGCCAGCTCCTTCAGGACCCGCAGATGGATGTCCAGCTCCCATGGACTTGTGTACGTTTAGGTTTTTAAAGATGGTCTCAAACCAGATCCTCTCCTACAGTGGGCCTAGGGTCTTTATTCTCACATTCCCTGTGTCAGCATTCCAAGACTTGGGTGGTGCGGTCAGAGCCTTTGCCAGTGAAGACAGAGGCAAAGAAGTCATTAAGAACCTCAGCCGTCTGCAAATCTAGGGTAGCCAGTTCTCTTGATAGTTTCTGGAGGGGGCCTACGTTGTCCCTAGCCTATCTTTCATTTGCAATGTAACTATAGAATCCCTTCCTGTTATCTTTCACACCCCTAGCCAAGTTTAATTCTAACTGGGCCTTAGCTTTCCTAACCTGGTCCATAGCTTCTCAGACAACATGCCTGTATTCTTCCCAGACTGCGTGTCCTTGCTTCCACCTTTTATAAGCCTTTTTTTTCCTTCCAAGTTTCCTCAGCAGCTCCTTATCCATCCAGTCAGGTCTCCTGGCCATCCTGCTGCACTTCCTTCTAGTTGCGATGCAATACTCTTGAGCTTGTAGTAGGAGATCCTTGAATAGCAACCAACAACCTTGGGCTCCCCTGCCCTCTAGGGCTATATCCCATGGAACCTTACTAAGCAGGTTCCTGAAGAGGCCAAAGTCTGCTCTCTTGAAGTCCAGGGCAGTGAGCTCGCTGCACGCTCTTCTCACTGTGCTGAGGATCTCAAATTCGACCATCTCATGATGGCTGCAACCAAGGCTGCTCTGGAGTGTCACATTTCCAATGAGCCCTTCCCTGTTGGTGAGCATGAGGTCTGGCATGGCACCCCTCCTTGTCGGCTCCTCTATTACTTGCAGAAGGAAGTTATCTTCCACACAATCGAGGAACCTCCTGGATTGCTTGTGCTGGGCCGTACCATTGCTCCAACAGATGTCAGGGTGGTTGAAGTCCCCCATGAGAACAAGGGCCTGCGAGCGTGAGGCTCTTCCTATCTGTCTGTAGAGTGCTTCATCCACAGAGTCCTCTTGATCAGGTGGTCTCTAGCAGATGCCCACAGTAATGTCTCCCATGGCTGTTCTCCCTTTAAACCTGACCCATAAACTCTCTGTTGACTGCTCACTTGTCCTCAGACAGAGTTGCATGTTCTGAAGCCATCACAAAGCCCTGGCGGTCGCTGTGGAGACACCCATTGTGACGGGGCCCCCACGCTGAGCGTGGGCTATTTAAGGAGCCAGAGCCCTGCAGTAACCAGTGCAGAGGAGACCCCTCCCTCGGGAGGCTGCATTTCCCGTGGCTGCCCTGCGCATCCAGGTACATGTTCTTTGACTTTGCAATCCTGTTTTCTTGTTGCCTTGAAACACATTGTGGGTGCGTGCTCTAAAGGGAGGAGAAGCTGTCAGGAGATGTGCTGGTGCCATCCCAGCTGTAGGAGCAGGGGCTGGGTGAGGAGGAGGCGCTGGGCTTGTTCCTGTGCTTGGAGCTGAGCTCTGCCTGCAGAGGTGCTGGGGGCGAAGCAGGAGCCTTCTGTGTGCAGGAGCTGCTGGTGTCAGAGGTGCTGAGAAGGTGTCAGGGCAGGAGAACTTCTACCTCCCAGTCAGAGCCTGCTGCCTCGGACAGTCCATGGGATCTGTCAGGGGGACTCCCTTGGTTTCTCTGTGTAGATAAGGAGGAGGATGATGTTCTGCAGAGCAGGGCTTCACTATGCACTGTGCGATGGCCAGTGTAAGGCAGGCCTTTGTCCCGGGGCTGGCTGCAGGCTGTGACTGTGGGTGTGCAGCGAGGGGTGCCCATCTCTGTCCTTGCGAGCAGGGTCGCTGCAGCCTAGGGGCTGTGTGCAGGGGCAGGAGCTCTGCCTCCTGCCAGGGTCAGCACTCAGCTATGAGGATGAAAGGCACGGACCCAGAGGTATTTGCCAAGCACATCTGTGTTTGCCTTGCAATTACATGAGGCGAAAGGTCTATCAACATCCTCTTTCCAGTTCCGACGTCCTTGTTCCTTGCCAGTTCCAACATCTTCCGAGTACCAGTCAGGGACGGGTCACTCCTCATTGCCTGCTGTAGTTCCTCCTTCCCATGGTCTCTGACAGTTTCGATGCATTCCAACCCCCACACTCAGCCTGCCCGGGAGCTCCCCACAGTGCTGGGGGAGAAGCTCGGGGGGAAGGAACAACACCTGGCAGGAAAGGAAAGGAAAGGAAAAGCGTTCTTGTGCACTGGAGAAGGTGCTGTGTGAGTCAGGGCTGCTCAGAGCTCCACATCACTCTGAGTTCAGAGGGTCCTTCTGAAAGACACTGAGGCAGCATTTGCCTTCAAAGGAAGGATTCTGAGCTCTGATGTTTTCCACTCTTGGTGGGCAGGTTGGGCAGTGGGAGCTGGGAATTTACTTCTCTGCTTTGGAGAAGGCAGCGAGAGTCTTGTCAGGACTTGTGTGAGCTTCTCCTGAGACCCTGCACGGGCAGAGATGCTCCTGGGCAGAGCCCTGCTGCCGGGAGGGGTGTGCAGGGCAGAGCTGAGCACACAGCCCATGGGATGGGCTCTGGGAGCACTGAGAGGGAGCAGAGCTGGGCCCAGAGCAGCAGCTCCTGGCAGGGACAGCTCCAGGCGGCAGAGACATGGGCAGGGAGTGGGGGGAAAGTGCAGCCCAGGCCTGGGGAGGGTGCGTTCAGGCAGCTCTCTTGGTGTCTGGCACTGGAGGTGGCTGCTGGCCATGCTCTGCTGGGCACAGTCCTTTGTTTCTCCCCATGAGACCTCCGTCATCTGCTCTTTGAATCATTGCTCCCCTGCTCTCAGCACAGGATGCTTGGTTGTTATTAAGATCAATCTGTGGTTGAAGGCAACTTAAAAGCACTGCAAGTGGAAGCAGTGGTCAAATGGGAAAGGACTCTTAGTGGCTCTGGACTAAGCTAGAAAGAGCTGAGAACTTCCAACTGTATAAATACTCTTCCCATTTTCAGTCATCCGTAGAATACTTTATACGCCAAAGGAAAAATGTCAGCAGTGTTATACTAGGAAATAAAGAACACAGACAAAATGATTTTTGATGAGAAAATGAACATGAGCCAGCTGTGTGCAGTCGCTTGGGGTATTGTGTGCAGTTCTGGTGTCCTCAACATCAAAAGGACATGGAACTGTTGGAGCAAGTCCAGAGGAGGGCCACAAGGATGATGAGGGGACTGGAGCACCTCCCATATGAAGACAGGCCGAGAAAGTTGGGGCTGTTCAGCCTGGAGAAGAGAAGGCTGCGTGGAGACCTCATAGCAGCCTTCCAGTATCTAAAGGAGGCCTATTAATATGCTGGAGAGGGCCTCTTCACTAGGGACTGTAGAGATAGGACAAGGGGTAACATGCTCAAACATAAACAGAGGAAGTTTAGATTGGATATAAGGAAGAAGTTCTTGACTGTAAGGGTGGTGAGGCACTGGAAGAGGTTGCCCAGGGAAGTCGTGAATGCTCCATCCCTGGCAGTGTTCAAGGCCATTTTGGATAGAGCCTTGGGTGACATGGTTTAGTGTGAGCTGTCCCTGCCCATAGCAGGGGGGTTGGAACTAGATGGTCTTAAGGTCCTTTTCAACCCTAACTAGTCTATGATTCTACAATTCTAAGGCCATGCCGAGCCTCTCTTGTGCAGCCCAGACTCATCCGAGTCAGAAGTACAAATAGTGAACTTTACAATCAAGTTGGAATTTATCTGATATCCCTTGTGATTATCAGAGCTGGACAAAGCACTGCTTCAGAGCAAACCTGACTCCCATCCAACCTGGCCTTGAACACTGCGAAGGATGGGGCAGCCACAGCTTCTCTGCTGGCTAGGGTTCTCTGCTGGGTTAGGCTTAGGGTTAGGGTTTTAGGGGGTTAGGGCGTTAGGGGGTTAGGGCGTTAGGGTGTTAGGGGGTTAGGGGGTTAGGGGGTTAGGGTTAGGGTTAGGGTTTTATGGGGTTAGGGTGCTAGGGGGTTAGGGTTAGGGTTAGGGTTTTATGGGGTTAGGGTTTTATGGGGTTAGGGTTTTAGAGTTTTAGGGTTTTAGGGTTTTAGGGTTTTAGGGGTTAGGGGTTAGGGGTTAGGGGTTAGGGTTATGGTTAGGGGTTAGGGGTTAGGGTTAGGGTTAGGGTTAGGGTTAGGTTTAGGGTTAGGGTTAGGTTATATTTGTCTCTATTCCTAAAGTCACCATTAGGATTAGGGTTAGGGTTAGGTTTAGGGTTAGTGTTAGGGTTAGGGTTAGGGTTAGGGTTAGGGTTAGGTTATATTTGTCTCTATTCCTAAAGTCACCATTGTAGCGTTTAGTTATAAAGTGCCTAAGATACAAACCAACACAACTGCCGTATTCAGCGTATGAAGCTTCTCTATTGATTTATGATTTCTAAACACAATCACCTACTGGAACAGTACCTGAAATACAGAACAGCAAAGTTACAAAATTTTAACATATGTACAAAGGCTTTCTTTGCAAACTACAAACTTTTCAAAAATAATCACTGCTAGAACGGTTTCAGAAATTTTCACCCTCCTGTAAATCTTTCACTGGGAGCTCAGCACAAGGGGACAGTCAAGGCCCACGCAAGCCCACTGGGCACTGCGGAAGGCAGGAGGGCTGATGGCAGGTTCTAGTGATCCCTGTGCCAGGCATTCCAGAAGTCACAGAAATTTCTAAACTGAAAAGTAAGAAAAAAAATTCAAAATAACTTTTATCCGTTGCCCTTTGCAATCTTCCTGCACTCGGAATCCTAAAATGTGCTGTGCAATCTGCAAGGCTTGACAAATCCCAAAGGTTTTCATGAGCCCCACGGTGTATTTGGATTGAGTCCGTGAACCTCAGGTGCTGAGAGGAGACTGAGGACTGAGGAAAGGTGAGACTGACTGGTCTGTAATTCCCTGGCTCATCCATTTTCCCCTTCTTGAAAAATGGGGTCATATTTCCCTTTCTCCAGTCATCAGGAACTTCACCTGAGTGCCATGATTTTTCAAATATGATGGCCAGTGTCTTAGCAACTTCATTTGCCAGCTCCTTCAGGACCCGCAGATGGGTGTCCAGGTCCCATGGACTTGTGTACGTTTAGGTTTTTAAGATGGTCTCAAACCAGATCCTCTCCTACAGTGGGCCTAGGGTCTTTATTCTCACATTCCCTGTGTCTGCATTCCAAGACTTGGGTGGTGCGGTCAGAGCCTTTGCCAGTGAAGACAGAGGCAAAGAAGTCATTAAGAACCTCAGCCGTCTGCAAATCTAGGGTAGCCAGTTCTCTTGATAGTTTCTGGAGAGGGCCTACGTTGTCCCTACCCTATCTTTCATTTGCAATGTAACTATAGAATCCCTTCCTGTTATCTTTCACACCCCTAGCCAAGTTTAATTCTAACTGGGCCTTAGCTTTCCTAACCTGGTCCATAGCTTCTCAGACAACATGCCTGTATTCTTCCCAGACTGCCTGTCCTTGCTTCCACCTTTTATAAGCCTTTTTTTTCCTTCCAAGTTTCCTCAGCAGCTCTTTATCCATCCAGTCAGGTCTCCTGGCCGTCCTGCTGCACTTCCTTCTAGTTGCGATGCAATACTCTTGAGCTTGTAGTAGGAGATCCTTGAATATCAACCAACAACCTTGGGCTCCCCTGCCCTCTAGGGCTATATCCCATGGAACCTTACTAAGCAGGTTCCTGAAGAGGCCAAAGTCTGCTCTCTTGAAGTCCAGGGCAGTGAGCTCGCTGCACGCTCTTCTCACTGTGCTGAGGGGTGCCCATCTCTGTCCTTGCGAGCAGGGTCGCTGCAGCCTAGGGGCTGTGTGCAGGGGCAGGAGCTCTGCCTCCTGCCAGGGTCAGCACTCAGCTATGAGGATGAAAGGCACGGACCCAGAGGTATTTGCCAAGCACATCTGTGTTTGCCTTGCAATTACATGAGGCGAAAGGTCTATCAACATCCTCTTTCCAGTTCCGACGTCCTTGTTCCTTGCCAGTTCCAACATCTTCCGAGTACCAGTCAGGGACGGGTCACTCCTCATTGCCTGCTGTAGTTCCTCCTTCCCATGGTCTCTGACAGTTTCGATGCATTCCAACCCCCACACTCAGCCTGCCCGGGAGCTCCCCACAGTGCTGGGGGAGAAGCTCGGGGGGAAGGAACAACACCTGGCAGGAAAGGAAAGGAAAGGAAAGGAAAAGCGTTCTTGTGCACTGGAGAAGGTGCTGTGTGAGTCAGGGCTGCTCAGAGCTCCACATCACTCTGAGTTCAGAGGGTCCTTCTGAAAGACACTGAGGCAGCATTTGCCTTCAAAGGAAGGATTCTGAGCTCTGATGTTTTCCACTCTTGGTGGGCAGGTTGGGCAGTGGGAGCTGGGAATTTACTTCTCTGCTTTGGAGAAGGCAGCGAGAGTCTTGTCAGGACTTGTGTGAGCTTCTCCTGAGACCCTGCACGGGCAGAGATGCTCCTGGGCAGAGCCCTGCTGCCGGGAGGGGTGTGCAGGGCAGAGCTGAGCACACAGCCCATGGGATGGGCTCTGGGAGCACTGAGAGGGAGCAGAGCTGGGCCCAGAGCAGCAGCTCCTGGCAGGGACAGCTCCAGGCGGCAGAGACATGGGCAGGGAGTGGGGGGAAAGTGCAGCCCAGGCCTGGGGAGGGTGCGTTCAGGCAGCTCTCTTGGTGTCTGGCACTGGAGGTGGCTGCTGGCCATGCTCTGCTGGGCACATTCCTTTGCTTCTCCCCATGAGACCTCCGTCATCTGCTCTTTGAATCATTGCTCCCCTGCTCTCAGCACAGGATGCTTGGTTGTTATTAAGATCAATCTGTGGTTGAAGGCAACTTAAAAGCCCTGCAAGTGGAAGCAGTGGTCAAATGGGAAAGGACTCTTAGTGGCTCTGGACTAAGCTAGAAAGAGCTGAAAATTTCCAACTGTATAAATACTCTTCCCATTTTCAGTCATCCGTAGAATACTTTATACGCCAAAGGAAAAATGTCAGCAGTGTTATACTAGGAAATAAAGAACACAGACAAAATGATTTTTGATGAGAAAATGAACATGAGCCAGCTGTGTGCAGTCGCTTGGGGTATTGTGTGCAGTTCTGGTGTCCTCAACATCAAAAGGACATGGAACTGTTGGAGCAAGTCCAGAGGAGGGCCACAAGGATGATCACGGGACTGGAGCACCTCCCATATGAAGACAGGCCGAGAAAGTTGGGGCTGTTCAGCCTGGAGAAGAGAAGGCTGCGTGGAGACCTCATAGCAGCCTTCCAGTATCTAAAGGAGGCCTATTAATATGCTGGAGAGGGCCTCTTCACTAGGGACTGTAGAGATAGGACAAGGGGTAACATGCTCAAACAGAAACAGAGGAAGTTTAGATTGGATATAAGGAAGAAGTTCTTGACTGTAAGGGTGGTGAGGCACTGGAAGAGGTTGCCCAGGGAAGTCGTGAATGCTCCATCCCTGGCAGTGTTCAAGGCCATTTTGGATAGAGCCTTGGGTGACATGGTTTAGTGTGAGGTGTCCCTGCCCATAGCAGGGGGGTTGGAACTAGATGGTCTTAAGGTCCTTTTCAACCCTAACTAGTCTATGATTCTACAATTCTAAGGCCATGCCGAGCCTCTCTTGTGCAGCCCAGACTCATCCGAGTCAGAAGTACAAATAGTGAACTTTACAATCAAGTTGGAATTTATCTGATATCCCTTGTGATTATCAGAGCTGGACAAAGCACTGCTTCAGAGCAAACCTGACTCCCATCCAACCTGGCCTTGAACACTGCGAAGGATGGGGCAGCCACAGCTTCTCTGCTGGTTAGGGTTCTCTGCTGGGTTAGGCTTAGGGTTAGGGTTTTAGGGGGTTAGGGCGTTAGGGGGTTAGGGCGTTAGGGTGTTAGGGTGTTAGGGGGTTAGGGGGTTAGGGTTAGGGTTAGGGTTTTATGGGGTTAGGGGGTTAGGGTTTTATGGGGTTAGGGTTTTATGGGGTTAGGGTTTTAGGGTTTTAGGGTTTTAGTGGTTAGGGGTTAGGGGTTAGGGTTAGGGTTAGGGTTAGGGGTTAGGGTTAGGGGTTGGGGTTAGGATTAGTGTTAGGGTTAGTGTTAGGGTTAGGGGTTAGGGTTAGGTGTTGGGGTTAGGGTTAGTGTTAGGTTTAGGGTTAGGGTTGGGGTTAGGGTTAGGGGTTAGGGTTAGGGTTAGGGTTAGGGTTAGGGTTAGGGTTAGGTTATATTTGTCTCTATTCCTAAAGTCACCATTGTAGCGTTTAGTTATAAAGTACCTAAGATACAAACCAACACAACTGCAGTATTCAGCGTATGAAGCTTCTCTATTGATTTATGATTTCTAAACACAATCACCTACTGGAACAGTACCTAAAATACAGAACAGCAAAGTTACAAAATTTTAACATATGTACAAAGGCTTTCTTTGCAAACTACAAACTTTTCAAATATAATCACTGCTAGAACGGTTTCAGAAATTTTCACCCTCCTGTAAATCTTTCACTGGGAGCTCAGCACAAGGGGACAGTCAAGGCCCACGCAAGCCCACTGGGCACTGCGGAAGGCAGGAGGGCTGATGGCAGGTTCTAGTGATCCCTGTGCCAGGCATTCCAGAAGTCACAGAAATTTCTAAACTGAAAAGTAAGAAAAAAAATTCAAAATAACTTTTATCCGTTGCCCTTTGCAATCTTCCTGCACTCGGAATCCTAAAATGTGCTGTGCAATCTGCAAGGCTTGACAAATCCCAAAGGTTTTCATGAGCCCCATGGTGTATTTGGATTGAGTCCACGAAGCTCAGGTGCTGAGAGGAGACTGAGGACTGAGGAAAGGTGAGACTGACTGGTCTGTAATTCCCTGGCTCATCCATTTTCCCCTTCTTGAAAAATGGGGTCATATTTCCCTTTCTCCAGTCATCAGGAACTTCACCTGAGTGCCATGATTTTTCAAATATGATGGCCAGTGTCTTAGCAACTTCATTTGCCAGCTCCTTCAGGACCCGCAGATGGATGTCCAGCTCCCATGGACTTGTGTACGTTTAGGTTTTTAAAGATGGTCTCAAACCAGATCCTCTCCTACAGTGGGCCTAGGGTCTTTATTCTCACATTCCCTGTGTCAGCATTCCAAGACTTGGGTGGTGCGGTCAGAGCCTTTGCCAGTGACGACAGAGGCAAAGAAGTCATTAAGAACCTCAGCCGTCTGCAAATCTAGGGTAGCCAGTTCTCTTGATAGTTTCTGGAGGGGGCCTACGTTGTCCCTAGCCTATCTTTCATTTGCAATGTAACTATAGAATCCCTTCCTGTTATCTTTCACACCCCTAGCCAAGTTTAATTCTAACTGGGCCTTAGCTTTCCTAACCTGGTCCATAGCTTCTCAGACAACATGCCTGTATTCTTCCCAGACTGCCTGTCCTTGCTTCCACCTTTTATAAGCCTTTTTTTTCCTTCCAAGTTTCCTCAGCAGCTCCTTATCCATCCAGTCAGGTCTCCTGGCCGTCCTGCTGCACTTCCTTCTAGTTGCGATGCAATACTCTTGAGCTTGTAGTAGGAGATCCTTGAATAGCAACCAACAACCTTGGGCTCCCCTGCCCTCTAGGGCTATATCCCATGGAACCTTACTAAGCAGGTTCCTGAAGAGGCCAAAGTCTGCTCTCTTGAAGTCCAGGGCAGTGAGCTCGCTGCACGCTCTTCTCACTGTGCTGAGGATCTCAAATTCGACCATCTCATGATGGCTGCAACCAAGGCTGCTCTGGAGTGTCACATTTCCAATGAGCCCTTCCCTGTTGGTGAGCATGAGGTCTGGCATGGCACCCCTCCTTGTCGGCTCCTCTATTACTTGCAGAAGGAAGTTATCTTCCACACAATCGAGGAACCTCCTGGATTGCTTGTGCTGGGCCGTACCATTGCTCCAACAGATGTCAGGGTGGTTGAAGTCCCCCATGAGAACAAGGGCCTGCGAGCGTGAGGCTCTTCCTATCTGTCTGTAGAGTGCTTCATCCACAGAGTCCTCTTGATCAGGTGGTCTCTAGCAGATGCCCACAGTAATGTCTCCCATGGCTGTTCTCCCTTTAAACCTGACCCATAAACTCTCTGTTGACTGCTCACTTGTCCTCAGACAGAGTTGCATGTTCTGAAGCCATCACAAAGCCCTGGCGGTCGCTGTGGAGACACCCATTGTGACGGGGCCCCCACGCTGAGCGTGGGCTATTTAAGGAGCCAGAGCCCTGCAGTAACCAGTGCAGAGGAGACCCCTCCCTCGGGAGGCTGCATTTCCCGTGGCTGCCCTGCGCATCCAGGTACATGTTCTTTGACTTTGCAATCCTGTTTTCTTGTTGCCTTGAAACACATTGTGGGTGCGTGCTCTAAAGGGAGGAGAAGCTGTCAGGAGATGTGCTGGTGCCATCCCAGCTGTAGGAGCAGGGGCTGGGTGAGGAGGAGGCGCTGGGCTTGTTCCTGTGCTTGGAGCTGAGCTCTGCCTGCAGAGGTGCTGGGGGCGAAGCAGGAGCCTTCTGTGTGCAGGAGCTGCTGGTGTCAGAGGTGCTGAGAAGGTGTCAGGGCAGGAGAACTTCTACCTCCCAGTCAGAGCCTGCTGCCTCGGACAGTCCATGGGATCTGTCAGGGGGACTCCCTTGGTTTCTCTGTGTAGATAAGGAGGAGGATGATGTTCTGCAGAGCAGGGCTTCACTATGCACTGTGCGATGGCCAGTGTAAGGCAGGCCTTTGTCCCGGGGCTGGCTGCAGGCTGTGACTGTGGGTGTGCAGCGAGGGGTGCCCATCTCTGTCCTTGCGAGCAGGGTCGCTGCAGCCTAGGGGCTGTGTGCAGGGGCAGGAGCTCTGCCTCCTGCCAGGGTCAGCACTCAGCTATGAGGATGAAAGGCACGGACCCAGAGGTATTTGCCAAGCACATCTGTGTTTGCCTTGCAATTACATGAGGCGAAAGGTCTATCAACATCCTCTTTCCAGTTCCGACGTCCTTGTTCCTTGCCAGTTCCAACATCTTCCGAGTACCAGTCAGGGACGGGTCACTCCTCATTGCCTGCTGTAGTTCCTCCTTCCCATGGTCTCTGACAGTTTCGATGCATTCCAACCCCCACACTCAGCCTGCCCGGGAGCTCCCCACAGTGCTGGGGGAGAAGCTCGGGGGGAAGGAACAACACCTGGCAGGAAAGGAAAGGAAAGGAAAAGCGTTCTTGTGCACTGGAGAAGGTGCTGTGTGAGTCAGGGCTGCTCAGAGCTCCACATCACTCTGAGTTCAGAGGGTCCTTCTGAAAGACACTGAGGCAGCATTTGCCTTCAAAGGAAGGATTCTGAGCTCTGATGTTTTCCACTCTTGGTGGGCAGGTTGGGCAGTGGGAGCTGGGAATTTACTTCTCTGCTTTGGAGAAGGCAACGAGAGTCTTGTCAGGACTTGTGTGAGCTTCTCCTGAGACCCTGCACGGGCAGAGATGCTGCTGGGCAGAGCCCTGCTGCCGGGAGGGGTGTGCAGGGCAGAGCTGAGCACACAGCCCATGGGATGGGCTCTGGGAGCACTGAGAGGGAGCAGAGCTGGGCCCAGAGCAGCAGCTCCTGGCAGGGACAGCTCCAGGCGGCAGAGACATGGGCAGGGAGTGGGGGGAAAGTGCAGCCCAGGCCTGGGGAGGGTGCGTTCAGGCAGCTCTCTTGGTGTCTGGCACTGGAGGTGGCTGCTGGCCATGCTCTGCTGGGCACAGTCCTTTGTTTCTCCCCATGAGACCTCCGTCATCTGCTCTTTGAATCATTGCTCCCCTGCTCTCAGCACAGGATGCTTGGTTGTTATTAAGATCAATCTGTGGTTGAAGGCAACTTAAAAGCACTGCAAGTGGAAGCAGTGGTCAAATGGGAAAGGACTCTTAGTGGCTCTGGACTAAGCTAGAAAGAGCTGAGAACTTCCAACTGTATAAATACTCTTCCCATTTTCAGTCATCCGTAGAATACTTTATACGCCAAAGGAAAAATGTCAGCAGTGTTATACTAGGAAATAAAGAACACAGACAAAATGATTTTTGATGAGAAAATGAACATGAGCCAGCTGTGTGCAGTCGCTTGGGGTATTGTGTGCAGTTCTGGTGTCCTCAACATCAAAAGGACATGGAACTGTTGGAGCAAGTCCAGAGGAGGGCCACAAGGATGATCAGGGGACTGGAGCACCTCCCATATGAAGACAGGCCGAGAAAGTTGGGGCTGTTCAGCCTGGAGAAGAGAAGGCTGCGTGGAGACCTCATAGCAGCCTTCCAGTATCTAAAGGAGGCCTATTAATATGCTGGAGAGGGCCTCTTCACTAGGGACTGTAGAGATAGGACAAGGGGTAACATGCTCAAACATAAACAGAGGAAGTTTAGATTGGATATAAGGAAGAAGTTCTTGACTGTAAGGGTGGTGAGGCACTGGAAGAGGTTGCCCAGGGAAGTCGTGAATGCTCCATCCCTGGCAGTGTTCAAGGCCATTTTGGATAGAGCCTTGGGTGACAGGGTTTAGTGTGAGCTGTCCCTGCCCATAGCAGGGGGGTTGGAACTAGATGGTCTTAAGGTCCTTTTCAACCCTAACTAGTCTATGATTCTACAATTCTAAGGCCATGCCGAGCCTCTCTTGTGCAGCCCAGACTCATCCGAGTCAGAAGTACAAATAGTGAACTTTACAATCAAGTTGGAATTTATCTGATATCCCTTGTGATTATCAGAGCTGGACAAAGCACTGCTTCAGAGCAAACCTGACTCCCATCCAACCTGGCCTTGAACACTGCGAAGGATGGGGCAGCCACAGCTTCTCTGCTGGTTAGGGTTCTCTGCTGGGTTAGGCTTAGGGTTAGGGCGTTAGGGGGTTAGGGCGTTAGGGGGTTAGGGCGTTAGGGTGTTAGGGTGTTAGGGGGTTAGGGGGTTAGGGTTAGGGTTAGGGTTTTATGGGGTTAGGGTTTTATGGGGTTAGGGGGTTAGGGTTTTATGGGGTTAGGGTTTTATGGGGTTAGGGTTTTAGGGTTTTAGGGTTTTAGGGTTTTAGTGGTTAGGGGTTAGGGGTTAGGGTTAGGGTTAGGGTTAGGGGTTAGGGTTAGGGGTTGGGGTTAGGATTAGTGTTAGGGTTAGTGTTAGGGTTAGGGGTTAGGGTTAGGTGTTGGGGTTAGGGTTAGTGTTAGGTTTAGGGTTAGGTTTGGGGTTAGGGTTAGGGGTTAGGGTTAGGGTTAGAGTTAGGGTTAGGGTTAGGTTATATTTGTCTCTATTCCTTAAGTCACCATTGTAGCGTTTAGTTATAAAGTGCCTAAGATACAAACCAACACAACTGCAGTATTCAGCGTATGAAGCTTCTCTATTGATTTATGGTTTCTAAACACAATCACCTACTGGAACAGTACCTAAAATACAGAACAGCAAAGTTACAAAATTTTAACATATGTACAAAGGCTTTCTTTGCAAACTACAAACTTTTCAAATATAATCACTGCTAGAACGGTTTCAGAAATTTTCACCCTCCTGTAAATCTGTCACTGGGAGCTCAGCACAAGGGGACAGTCAAGGCCCACGCAAGCCCACTGGGCACTGCGGAAGGCAGGAGGGCTGATGGCAGGTTCTAGTGATCCCTGTGCCAGGCATTCCAGAAGTCACAGAAATTTCTAAACTGAAAAGTAAGAAAAAAAAATTCAAAATAACTTTTATCCGTTGCCCTTTGCAATCTTCCTGCACTCGGAATCCTAAAATGTGCTGTGCAATCTGCAAGGCTTGACAAATCCCAAAGGTTTTCATGAGCCCCATGGTGTATTTGGATTGAGTCCGTGAACCTCAGGTGCTGAGAGGAGACTGAGGACTGAGGAAAGGTGAGACTGACTGGTCTGTAATTCCCTGGCTCATCCATTTTCCCCTTCTTGAAAAATGGGGTCATATTTCCCTTTCTCCAGTCATCAGGAACTTCACCTGAGTGCCATGATTTTTCAAATATGATGGCCAGTGTCTTAGCAACTTCATTTGCCAGCTCCTTCAGGACCCGCAGATGGATGTCCAGGTCCCATGGACTTGTGTACGTTTAGGTGTTTAAGATGGTCTCAAACCAGATCCTCTCCTACAGTGGGCCTAGGGTCTTTATTCTCACATTCCCTGTGTCAGCATTCCAAGACTTGGGTGGTGCGGTCAGAGCCTTTGCCAGTGAAGACAGAGGCAAAGAAGTCATTAAGAACCTCAGCCGTCTGCAAATCTAGGGTAGCCAGTTCTCTTGATAGTTTCTGGAGGGGGCCTACGTTGTCCCTAGCCTATCTTTCATTTGCAATGTAACTATAGAATCCCTTCCTGTTATCTTTCACACCCCTAGCCAAGTTTAATTCTAACTGGGCCTTAGCTTTCCTAACCTGGTCCATAGCTTCTCAGACAACATGCCTGTATTCTTCCCAGACTGCCTGTCCTTGCTTCCACCTTTTATAAGCCTTTTTTTTCCTTCCAAGTTTCCTCAGCAGCTCCTTATCCATCCAGTCAGGTCTCCTGGCCATCCTGCTGCACTTCCTTCTAGTTGCGATGCAATACTCTTGAGCTTGTAGTAGGAGATCCTTGAATAGCAACCAACAACCTTGGGCTCCCCTGCCCTCTAGGGCTATATCCCATGGAACCTTACTAAGCAGGTTCCTGAAGAGGCCAAAGTCTGCTCTCTTGAAGTCCAGGGCAGTGAGCTCGCTGCACGCTCTTCTCACTGTGCTGAGGATCTCAAATTCGACCATCTCATGATCGCTGCAACCAAGGCTGCTCTGGAGTGTCACATTTCCAAAGAGCCCTTCCCTGTTGGTGAGCATGAGGTCTGGCATGGCACCCCTCCTTGTCGGCTCCTCTATTACTTGCAGAAGGAAGTTATCTTCCACACAATCGAGGAACCTCCTGGATTGCTTGTGCTGGGCCGTACCATTGCTCCAACAGATGTCAGGGTGGTTGAAGTCCCCCATGAGAGCAAGGGCCTGCGAGCGTGAGGCTCTTCCTATCTGTCTGTAGAGTGCTTCATCCACAGAGTCCTCTTGATCAGGTGGTCTGTAGCAGATGCCCACAGTAATGTCTCCCATGGCTGTTCTCCCTTTAAACCTGACCCATCAACTCTCTGTTGACTGCTCACTTGTCCTCAGACAGAGTTGCATGCTCTGAAGCCATCACAAAGCCCTGGCGGTCGCTGTGGAGACACCCATTGTGACGGGGCCCCGACGCTGAGCGTGGGCTATTTAAGGAGCCAGAGCCCTGCAGTAACCAGTGCAGAGGAGACCCCTCCCTCGGGAGGCTGCATTTCCCGTGGCTGCCCTGCGCATCCAGGTACATGTTCTTTGACTTTGCAATCCTGTTTTCTTGTTGCCTTGAAACACATTGTGGGTGCGTGCTCTAAAGGGAGGAGAAGCTGTCAGGAGATGTGCTGGTGCCATCCCAGCTGTAGGAGCAGGGGCTGGGTGAGGAGGAGGCGCTGGGCTTGTTCCTGTGCTTGGAGCTGAGCTCTGCCTGCAGAGGTGCTGGGGGCGAAGCAGGAGCCTTCTGTGTGCAGGAGCTGCTGGTGTCAGAGGTGCTGAGAAGGTGTCAGGGCAGGAGAACTTCTACCTCCCAGTCAGAGCCTGCTGCCTCGGACAGTCCATGGGATCTGTCAGGGGGACTCCCTTGGTTTCTCTGTGTAGATAAGGAGGATGATGATGTTCTGCAGAGCAGGGCTTCAGTATGCACTGTGCGATGGCCAGTGTAAGGCAGGCCTTTGTCCCGGGGCTGGCTGCAGGCTGTGACTGTGGGTGTGCAGCGAGGGGTGCCCATCTCTGTCCTTGCGAGCAGGGTCGCTGCAGCCTAGGGGCTGTGTGCAGGGGCAGGAGCTCTGCCTCCTGCCAGGGTCAGCACTCAGCTATGAGGATGAAAGGCACGGACCCAGAGGTATTTGCCAAGCACATCTGTGTTTGCCTTGCAATTACATGAGGCGAAAGGTCTATCAACATCCTCTTTCCAGTTCCGACGTCCTTGTTCCTTGCCAGTTCCAACATCTTCCGAGTACCAGTCAGGGACGGGTCACTCCTCATTGCCTGCTGTAGTTCCTCCTTCCCATGGTCTCTGACAGTTTCGATGCATTCCAACCCTGTGGGTAGCCAGGGTCTGACGGTCGGAAGATATCGCGCTGTACGGGAAGATAGGGTCCCTCTCCTAGTAGCCAATTGCACTTGATTTATGATGTTAGCAGACGGATGTGACGTTGTAAACCAAAGCTATATAACACCGTGCCATCAAGCAATAAACGCCATTTGCCGTCCACCACATTGGTGTTAGTGAGCTTATGGCCCGAGCGGCCCAGGGCTGGTCGCCGTGACGTTCCTGAACCAGGTCGCTAAGCCTACGCGAAGGCAACAAGTGGTGCCGAAACCTGGGAACATCGCCTGGACGGGTGAACGTCGGCCGGAGCAGCGAGAGTAGCCCGGCGGGGAGGACGCTCCCGGACCCACAAGGAGGATGGAGTCCATTGTGAAGGTCGTATCCGAAATACATAAACAATGGGGTATTAGTTGTAAGCCCAAAGATTTTACTCTCGCAGTAGCGAGGCTTTTACAGCTCGGGGTCGTCGAGCAGCCGGTGGATATTCTCCACCCGGAGGTGTGGGATAAATGCACCAAAGCCTTAGCTGAGGAGACTATATCCTCGGGCTCTGGCAAGAGCCTTAAATCATGGGGGAAAGTTATGCAGGCCCTGCGGAAAGCCATACATGAGCAGGAAACCTGGCAGGCTGCGAAATCCTGCCTCCGAGACACCCCAAAACTGGGGATCGGAGCAGCCACGCAGACTCCGCCCCCCCCTGACATTCCCCTCCCTGACATTCCCGGCTCTCCTGAGCCTGCTGTATCTCGGGAGGGCGACACCCCCCCCCAACTCTCGAACCCCGACACGTCTTCTAACCAACGGACAAATGCAGAATCTTTTTGGGGTGGGCTGGCCGAGGAAGCAAGAAACGCTGCACGGAATGCTGAGGCCACAGCAGGCTGGGCTGGGCCTCCACCCTATGCACCCCAAGATGGCGCCGAGCTCAAAGGCGGGGGGCGGGGCGAGGACATCTTTGGCGGGAACGGGGAGGAAAAGCCAGCCTTAACAAGCAAGCAGGAACGGGAGGGGGAGGAGAAAGCGAATGAGCACAAAGGCAGGGGGCGGGACGCGAGAGAAAAGCGGGCAGCCAATCAGAGCGGACGCCGTAGGGCCAGTTCCCCCTCGATTGGTGGGCGGGACGAACCAATGGGGAGGAGGGGCGGGCGCAAGGGGCAGGACCGGCCCGCCCATAAGGGGAAGGAGCGACCCGCCCACAAGGGAAAGGACTACCCCCCCCACAAGGGAAGCGGCCGCGGCCGCAGCCCGACAAAAAGATACCGGACACCAGATACAACCAGTCAATCGAGTTCTGATTCTGAATCAGACGCTAGCTGGGGATCAGACAATAGTCGGGAGGAGCAGCTCTCGACAGGTTCAAATTTAGAGTGGCCACAAACAGAAATAAACAGAACTAAGGGTTCAGTTATCCCTGCCCAAATTAAAAAGGAATCACAGGAGGAGGAGGTCCCCCTCACGGACTGGAGGAAAATAATGATTGATTGTGCCGACTGGACCCCATCGATCCCATTGGCATTTCCAGTCCGAGTGACGGATGGGGGACAGAGGGTCCACTCACCAATAAATCCTAAGGATATACAAACAATTGTTAAAGCAATTGCAGATAAAGGTATTAATTCTGCCATGGTCTCTACCCTTATAGATGGTATCTTTGGGGCAGACGATATGCTCCCATTCGATATAAAGCAAACTTGTAGATTGATTTTTGATGGAGCGGGGATGATTGTTTTTAAACAGGAATGGGAAGAAAACTGTGCGAGACAGTTAGCCCAAGCAGTCGGGGCCGATCATCCGCTACATGGCTCCAGTCTGCAGCGGCTGATGGGCACAGACCCAACAATGATTACCCCCCAGGCGCAGGCCCAGGGCCTGCGGGCTCACGAGGTAATGACAACCACTCGTGCAGCCAGAGAAGCTATTCGCACAGCTTCTAGAGTTGTTGCTAGGCCATCGCCATGGTCCACAATAAAACAAAATGAAAGTGAAAGCTTTACACAATTTGTGGATCGTCTCCAGGCCGCGGTCGACTCTTCAAACCTGCCTGCAGAAGCGAAGGGCCCGGTTGTGGCAGAGTGTCTACGCCAGCAGTGTAATTCGACAACCAAAGAGATTCTGCGGTCACTCCCAGTGGGGTCAAGCATTGCAGACATGATCAAGCACGTCGCAAAGGAAGAGCATTTAACACCAATTCAGGCGGCTGTTCGCACCGCAGTCACCAATATGATGGTATGTCTTAAGTGCGGCCAGACAGGCCACGTTATAAATAGTTGCCCACTGCCCCCCCCGCGCCAGAACAGGCCCAGGGGACCGTGTTGGGCCTGTGGAAAGAAAGGACATTTTGCTAAAGACTGTAGATCTAAACGGGGAAACGCGAAGGGGAGGGGGCACTTGGGCCGCACACAGCCCTCTCCCACTTTGAATGTGAGGCGGCCCCATTATGCCAACTTCAGTTTGGGCGAAGTACCCCCGAACCCGTTACCTTCTCAAGGCATAACCAACCTCACAACTCAACCGACAGCTCTAACGAACCCGCCTCTATCTCAGGAACAACAAGGACCACCCTCTGGGAACGGGACCCCAGGGTGGCCCTGGCACTAAAATGCGATAATCCACCAGTGATATGGGGGATCTGCTCCCTTCTCAATGCCAAAGACAACACCACTATTAGTGTCCCCTTTTTGATCGATACTGGAGCGGATGTTACAGTCATTCCTGAGACGAGCTGGCCCCCGCACTGGATACTGGAAAACGCCCCCATGGTGGGTGGAGTTGGAGGACTATCTCGGGCTCGAAAGAGCGCTCAATTAATAGCAATTACTCTCCATACTGAGAATGGGCCAGAAAAAACTATCACCCTCTCTCCGTATGTTATGTCTGGAGTTCCACCCCTGCTGGGAAGAGACGCCCTAACCCTATTGAATGCCAGGGTGACAAATTTACCGTAGGGGCCACTGCCGTACACCCACTTCCACCAATTAAATTAACTTGGAAATCATCTGATCCAGTTTGGGTCGAGCAGTGGCCCTTGTCAAAGCCTCGAATGGATGCTCTCCTCGAATTACTTGACCGTGAACTACAACGAGGACATATAGAGCCCTCTACCAGCCCATGGAACACACCAGTTTTTGTCATACCTAAACGAAAGGGTGAAGGATTTCGCCTTCTTCATGACCTACGTGAGGTAAACAAGACTATCCAACCTATGGGTCCCGTTCAAACGCTGTTACCCATGAACTCTATGATACCAAAAGGACAACCTTGTGCCGTTCTTGATATTAAGGACTGTTTTTTCTCCATACCCTTACATGAAGAGGACAAAGAACGGTTTGCTTTTTCTGTCGTATTCCCAAATAGCCAACGTCCTAATTTACATTTCCAGTGGAAAGTGCTGCCTCAAGGAATGGTCAATTCACCCACCATCTGTCAGATTACAGTGGATCGAGCCTTGGCACCGATCCGACATAACGACCCAACTGCGACCATCATTCAATATATGGACGATATTTTAATCGCCGCACCATCAGGAAAGCAGGTGGACCAGTTAATATCACTGGTTTCTGAAACCTTAAAAACAAATGGGTTCGAAATTGCGAGTGCGAAAATTAAAAGGGGACCATGCGTGAGCTTCTTGGGAGTAGAAATCACGAGTTCCTATATAACTCCACCCCAAGTAAAAATTCACCGACATGTCAAAACACTCCACGATATGCAACAGCTAGTGGGGTCCCTACAATGGCTTCGCAACATTGTCCTGATCCCTCCGAATATCATGGCCCCGCTGTATGACCTTTTGAAAGGAAAACACCCATGGGAACAGAAGGTACTAACACCAGAAGCAATGGACAGTCTTGACTTCATTGAAAAACAGGCGTCGTCAAGCACACTCGCCAGATGGAACCCAGATGTGTCGCTTGACCTGTATGTGCATTTCACCAAAGGAGGGGGAGTGGGAGCACTGGCTCAGGGACCCCCTGACAAGGCACACCCAATACAGTGGGTAGTTCTCGGAAAATCGTCACGTGCATTTTCCCCCGGAGTCGAGTGCCTTGGTAACCTTATCATGAAAGGTAGAAAACTCGCTTTAAGACACCTAGGCATCGAACCTGCCAAGATATTCCTACCCTTTCGTAAACAGCTCCCGACGCAATCGGTGGCGATGTCAGAGCATCTAGCTATAGCCCTCGTCGGATTCGGCGGAGAAGTCCGATATGCTGCAAAGCCCCCCTGGACTCAAATGCTGGCGGTCATCGACATCGACCTTCCACAGAAAATCCTGGATCGGCCTCAACAGGGACCTACAGTTTTTACAGACGCATCCTCAGCGACTTCAACCGCAGCAGCGGTATGGCAATCAAAGGAAGAATGGCACTGTGTAAAAATGACCGACCACACACTTTCGGTTCAACAGTTAGAAGCAGCAGCCATAGTGCTAGCGTGTGGACTGTTCCCAACGGAGCATCTTAACATAGTCACTGATTCAATGTTTGTAGCCAAACTCTGCCTAGCTATGTCGGGGCCTGGTGTGTCAACATCTTCAATAGCTCTTATGCTGGAAGAAGCGCTTTCCACCCGACAAGGTACCATATCAGTTATTCACATCAATAGTCATGACCCAGTTAAGGGATTTTTTCAAATCGGCAATGACAAAGCAGATGCTGCCGCGAAAGGCCTGTGGACACTAAGAGAAGCCCGTCAGTTACATGAATCCCTCCATATCGGAGCCAAAGCGTTAGCAAAGAGATGCGGACTTTCAGTCACCGACGCAAAACACATAGTGGCAACGTGCCCTCATTGTCAGAAAGCACCACTGTGGCCCTGCGGAGTCAACCCCAGAGGCCTTAAAGCCTCCGAAATATGGCAGACAGATTTTACACTTTGCCAATTACTGAAGCCTCGAGCGTGGCTAGCAGTGACCGTGGACACATACAGCGGAGTAATCGCCGCCACCCAACATCTTAAAGCGAGCTCTAAAGCAACTATTCAACATTGGTTGTCGGTCATGGCATGGCTTGGCATTCCAAAACAAATCAAAACAGACAATGGCCCAAATTTTATCTCTAAATCAGTTCAAGCATTTGCTTTAAAATGGGGCATCACTCTAACACACGGCATTCCATATAACAGCACAGGGCAGGCCATAGTCGAGCGAGCAAACCAAACCTTGAAATCCAAATTAGAGGTGTTAGCAAAGACAGAAGGGTTTAACAATACCATCCCTACAGGAGACCAAGCCCGCCTACTAGCAACCGCTCTCTTAGCATTGAATCAGTTTCCCAGGGGAGAGGAAGCAAACAGCCCTGCCCAAAAACATTGGTCCACTCGAGCATTAGATGATGGCCCATTGGTCATAGTCAGAAATGAACTGGGAGAATGGGAACACGGGTGGAGATTAGTCCTAACAGGACGGGGATACGCTGCAGTCAAAAAAGATAACAAAATTAAATGGTGCCCAATTAAATCAATCAAACCAGATTTGAAGGACAAAACTGATGAAAATTGTGAGTTTTTGTTTACAGGACCGATTCATTGGACACCCTCGTGACCGGTACTTCCCACTACCACAAGGGGACGATGAACCAGCCAATTCCTTACCTGCCCCAAAGAGCCCTCCGGCAACTGAACACCCCACGTCGTCAGAGCAACAGCATCGTCAAAAGGCCCCTCCCAAAAAGGGGCTACGGTACCTTTGTGTGATCATGTTTTTGGGGCTTTTCACTGTAGCGAGGGCAGAATCGAATTCTCATTATCCTCATCAACCTTTCAAATGGACACTATATCAATTTGATTCTGGTACAGTTATACAAACCATAACAACGTCAGGGGCTCCTAGTTTTATGGCCACCCTTTGCCAACTAATACCTACAATACTCTGCTTTGAACGAGGAGCATACTATTTCTGCCCTAGTTCCAATCCGGGAAAGAGTTACTGCAATTACCCCGGGCACTATTATTGTGCTTACTGGGGCTGTGAGACGATTGCAAATGCCTGGATTCCAGAGCCAGGGAAAGACCCCTTTCTGCGGGTATCCTGGGCTCCTTATGGGTGTAGACCCCCACCTATAAATAGAGGTGAAGAATTTCACTCTCCTTACGCCATATCGACATTTTATGGTACAAATTATTGTAAGCACCTCTATTTGAATGTAAGTAATCCTCAACATCCGAGTTGGCTCTTGGGAAAGATATGGGGAGTTCGATATTATCAAACAGGAAAAGATAGAGGTGGCCGCATTCGTATCCAAAAAACATTGATTCCGGCTGATCCATTGCCAGTACACCCTAAACTAACATTTGCTGGTAAAACACTCCTACCAACCCCTGGCCAAAATCCTATAGTCAGAAAACTAACTGAACCTGATGTACCTACAGCAAAACATAGCACCACACCCACAGTAATACGTAACACAGTGAGACCACACACCAATACAATTCGCTATGAAGATCCTCTCTGGGGAATGATGCAGGCCAGCTATCGAGTATTAAACAAGACCCATCCGAATTTTACAGAGCATTGCTGGCTATGCTATGGAATAAAACCACCTTTTTATGAGGCTGTAGGAGTAAGTGACATACCTATTCTAGCAAATGGTACAAATCCGCCCCAATGTACATGGGAGATGGAAAAACAAAGTATAACACTAGCACAGGTGGTAGGAAGCGGTGTATGTCTGGGTGCTGTCCCAGACAACAAACAACAGTTGTGTGTTAGTAAGATACAGGATAATATCTCAGCAAAATGGTTAATACCAGTCACCAATGCTAAATGGATCTGTTCTATTATTGGAGTCACACCCTGTTTATCCTTAGACAACTTTAACAAATTGGCGGAATACTGTGTCCAAGTGTCTATAATTCCCAAGATAATTTACCATCCTGAAGAATTTGTTTATCGCTCACATCTTGCCCCGGAGCACCATTTGTTAAAACGAGAACCCCTTACAGCTATAACAATAGCCACCCTACTATTAGTGGGAGGTGCAGGATTAGGTACAGGCGTAACATCTTTAGTGCAACAGAGTTCAGAATTTCATGCTTTGAGAATGGCCGTCGATGAGGACCTAGCCAGAATCGAACAATCTATAACTGCATTAGAGCAATCAGTTAGATCACTATCTGAAGTAGTGCTACAGAACCGTAGAGGTCTAGATCTGATGTTTCTTCAACAAGGAGGAGTGTGTGCTGCATTGAAAGAAGAATGTTGCGTATATGCGGACCATACTGGAGTGGTAAGAGACACCATGGCAAAGTTACGAGAGGGTTTGGAAAAACGAAGACGGGAACGAGAAGCACTGCAAAGTTCGTATACATCCTGGTTTACCCAATCACCATGGTTGACTTCCTTAATATCTACCCTGATGGGACCAATCATAATAATTCTCCTAGCTCTGATCTTTGGACCCTGTATATTGAATAAGCTTGTATCGTTTGTTAAGAGCCGGTTAGAAACGGTTAATATTATGCTCGTAGAACGTCGACAATTACTTTAGTACTATTTTCAGTTAATGATACCTCAAGTTATTATGTTTCACTTTAGCTGTTCGGACAAATCCGAACCTCTGGGAGACCTTTTTAGTCACTGTCATTTCCTCTTACCGCGTAGACTGGCCCCCTACGTGGTAACAGGTGTGCACTTTTTAAAACAATTGAAACACCCGAACCTCGCGCTGAGTGAAGGGAACATAAGCTCATCACAGTCAGGTCAACGTTACCTGCGCGGGGACGCCCGCTAGGGTTGAGTCTGTTACCTCACACAGCAGTGATGCCTTTCGGAGCTACTTTACTGACGGTCTTCCCAGAGCATATAGGTTCAAGTTCAACTTTATCACCTCACAGAGATCTTGTCTTTTTAGTTACCTTTAACTCTACCTCGTTCTTTCAGTATACCTCTTCATTATCTACTACCTAATGTGCCTTCTGTCTTTACTCAGGAGTGTGCTTTATAGCGTAGACTTATTTTAAGGTGTGCAATCTAAATAAGATCCCTTTTGGGTATAGTGTTCTTAGTGTATTTTAAGCTTATTGTTTAGGTTATATAATTATGCATAGGGAGGGGGGAAATGTGGGTAGCCAGGGTCTGACGGTCGGAAGATATCGCGCTGTACGGGAAGATAGGGTCCCTCTCCTAGTAGCCAATTGCACTTGATTTATGATGTTAGCAGACGGATGTGACGTTGTAAACCAAAGCTATATAACACCGTGCCATCAAGCAATAAACGCCATTTGCCGTCCACCACATTGGTGTTAGTGAGCTTATGGCCCGAGCGGCCCAGGGCTGGTCGCCGTGACGTTCCTGAACCAGGTCGCTAAGCCTACGCGAAGGCAACACAACCCCCACACTCAGCCTGCCCGGGAGCTCCCCACAGTGCTGGGGGAGAAGCTCGGGGGGAAGGAACAACACCTGGCAGGAAAGGAAAGGAAAGGAAAAGCGTTCTTGTGCACTGGAGAAGGTGCTGTGTGAGTCAGGGCTGCTCAGAGCTCCACATCACTCTGAGTTCAGAGGGTCCTTCTGAAAGACACTGAGGCAGCATTTGCCTTCAAAGGAAGGATTCTGAGCTCTGATGTTTTCCACTCTTGGTGGGCAGGTTGGGCAGTGGGAGCTGGGAATTTACTTCTCTGCTTTGGAGAAGGCACCGAGGGTCTTGTCAGGACTTGTGTGAGCTTCTCCTGAGACCCTGCACGGGCAGAGATGCTCCTGGGCAGAGCCCTGCTGCCGGGAGGGGTGTGCAGGGCAGAGCTGAGCACACAGCCCATGGGATGGGCTCTGGGAGCACTGAGAGGGAGCAGAGCTGGGCCCAGAGCAGCAGCTCCTGGCAGGGACAGCTCCAGGCGGCAGAGACATGGGCAGGGAGTGGGGGGAAAGTGCAGCCCAGGCCTGGGGAGGGTGCGTTCAGGCAGCTCTCTTGGTGTCTGGCACTGGAGGTGGCTGCTGGCCATGCTCTGCTGGGCACAGTCCTTTGCTTCTCCCCATGAGACCTCCGTCATCTGCTCTTTGAATCATTGCTCCCCTGCTCTCAGCACAGGATGCTTGGTTGTTATTAAGATCAATCTGTGGTTGAAGGCAACTTAAAAGCACTGCAAGTGGAAGCAGTGGTCAAATGGGAAAGGACTCTTAGTGGCTCTGGACTAAGCTAGAAAGAGCTGAGAACTTCCAACTGTATAAATACTCTTCCCATTTTCAGTCATCCGTAGAATACTTTATACGCCAAAGGAAAAATGTCAGCAGTGTTATACTAGGAAATAAAGAACACAGACAAAATGATTTTTGATGAGAAAATGAACATGAGCCAGCTGTGTGCAGTCGCTTGGGGTATTGTGTGCAGTTCTGGTGTCCTCAACATCAAAAGGACATGGAACTGTTGGAGCAAGTCCAGAGGAGGGCCACAAGGATGATCAGGGGACTGGAGCACCTCCCATATGAAGACAGGCCGAGAAAGTTGGGGCTGTTCAGCCTGGAGAAGAGAAGGCTGCGTGGAGACCTCATAGCAGCCTTCCAGTATCTAAAGGAGGCCTATTAATATGCTGGAGAGGGCCTCTTCACTAGGGACTGTAGAGATAGGACAAGGGGTAACATGCTCAAACATAAACAGAGGAAGTTTAGATTGGATATAAGGAAGAAGTTCTTGACTGTAAGGGTGGTGAGGCACTGGAAGAGGTTGCCCAGGGAAGTCGTGAATGCTCCATCCCTGGCAGTGTTCAAGGCCATTTTGGATAGAGCCTTGGGTGACATGGTTTAGTGTGAGCTGTCCCTGCCCATAGCAGGGGGGTTGGAACTAGATGGTCTTAAGGTCCTTTTCAACCCTAACTAGTCTATGATTCTACAATTCTAAGGCCATGCCGAGCCTCTCTTGTGCAGCCCAGACTCATCCGAGTCATAAGTACAAATAGTGAACTTTACAATCAAGTTGGAATTTATCTGATATCCCTTGTGATTATCAGAGCTGGACAAAGCACTGCTTCAGAGCAAACCTGACTCCCATCCAACCTGGCCTTGAACACTGCGAAGGATGGGGCAGCCACAGCTTCTCTGCTGGTTAGGGTTCTCTGCTGGGTTAGGCTTAGGGTTAGGGTTTTAGGGGGTTAGGGCGTTAGGGGGTTAGGGCGTTAGGGTGTTAGGGTGTTAGGGGGTTAGGGGGTTAGGGTTAGGGTTAGGGTTTTATGGGGTTAGGGTTTTATGGGGTTAGGGGGTTAGGGTTTTATGGGGTTAGGGTTTTATGGGGTTAGGGTTTTAGGGTTTTAGGGTTTTAGGGTTTTAGTGGTTAGGGGTTAGGGGTTAGTGTTAGGGTTAGGGTTAGGGGTTAGGGTTAGGGGTTGGGGTTAGGATTAGTGTTAGGGTTAGTGTTAGGGTTAGGGGTTAGGGTTAGGTGTTGGGGTTAGGGTTAGTGTTAGGTTTAGGGTTAGGGTTGGGGTTAGGGTTAGGGGTTAGGGTTAGGGTTAGGGTTAGGGTTAGGGTTAGGGTTAGGTTATATTTGTCTCTATTCCTAAAGTCACCATTGTAGCGTTTAGTTATAAAGTGCCTAAGATACAAACCAACACAACTGCAGTATTCAGCGTATGAAGCTTCTCTATTGATTTATGATTTCTAAACACAATCACCTACTGGAACAGTACCTAAAATACAGAACAGCAAAGTGACAAAATTTTAACATATGTACAAAGGCTTTCTTTGCAAACTACAAACTTTTCAAATATAATCACTGCTAGAACGGTTTCAGAAATTTTCACCCTCCTGTAAATCTGTCACTGGGAGCTCAGCACAAGGGGACAGTCAAGGCCCACGCAAGCCCACTGGGCACTGCGGAAGGCAGGAGGGCTGATGGCAGGTTCTAGTGATCCCTGTGCCAGGCATTCCAGAAGTCACAGAAATTTCTAAACTGAAAAGTAAGAAAAAAAAATTCAAAATAACTTTTATCCGTTGCCCTTTGCAATCTTCCTGCACTCGGAATCCTAAAATGTGCTGTGCAATCTGCAAGGCTTGACAAATCCCAAAGGTTTTCATGAGCCCCATGGTGTATTTGGATTGAGTCCACGAAGCTCAGGTGCTGAGAGGAGACTGAGGACTGAGGAAAGGTGAGACTGACTGGTCTGTAATTCCCTGGCTCATCCATTTTCCCCTTCTTGAAAAATGGGGTCATATTTCCCTTTCTCCAGTCATCAGGAACTTCACCTGAGTGCCATGATTTTTCAAATATGATGGCCAGTGTCTTAGCAACTTCATTTGCCAGCTCCTTCAGGACCCGCAGATGGATGTCCAGGTCCCATGGACTTGTGTACGTTTAGGTTTTTAAGATGGTCTCAAACCAGATCCTCTCCTACAGTGGGCCTAGGGTCTTTATTCTCACATTCCCTGTGTCAGCATTCCAAGACTTGGGTGGTGCGGTCAGAGCCTTTGCCAGTGAAGACAGAGGCAAAGAAGTCATTAAGAACCTCAGCCGTCTGCAAATCTAGGGTAGCCAGTTCTCTTGATAGTTTCTGGAGGGGGCCTACGTTGTCCCTAGCCTATCTTTCATTTGCAATGTAACTATAGAATCCCTTCCTGTTATCTTTCACACCCCTAGCCAAGTTTAATTCTAACTGGGCCTTAGCTTTCCTAACCTGGTCCATAGCTTCTCAGACAACATGCCTGTATTCTTCCCAGACTGCCTGTCCTTGCTTCCACCTTTTATAAGCCTTTTTTTTCCTTCCAAGTTTCCTCAGCAGCTCCTTATCCATCCAGTCAGGTCTCCTGGCCATCCTGCTGCACTTCCTTCTAGTTGCGATGCAATACTCTTGAGCTTGTAGTAGGAGATCCTTGAATAGCAACCAACAACCTTGGGCTCCCCTGCCCTCTAGGGCTATATCCCATGGAACCTTACTAAGCAGGTTCCTGAAGAGGCCAAAGTCTGCTCTCTTGAAGTCCAGGGCAGTGAGCTCGCTGCACGCTCTTCTCACTGTGCTGAGGATCTCAAATTCGACCATCTCATGATCGCTGCAACCAAGGCTGCTCTGGAGTGTCACATTTCCAATGAGCCCTTCCCTGTTGGTGAGCATGAGGTCTGGCATGGCACCCCTCCTTGTCGGCTCCTCTATTACTTGCAGAAGGAAGTTATCTTCCACACAATCGAGGAACCTCCTGGATTGCTTGTGCTGGGCCGTACCATTGCTCCAACAGATGTCAGGGTGGTTGAAGTCCCCCATGAGAACAAGGGCCTGCAAGCGTGAGGCTCTTCCTATCTGTCTGTAGAGTGCTTCATCCACAGAGTCCTCTTGATCAGGTGGTCTCTAGCAGATGCCCACAGTAATGTCTCCCATGGCTGTTCTCCCTTTAAACCTGACCCATAAACTCTCTGTTGACTGCTCACTTGTCCTCAGACAGAGTTGCATGTTCTGAAGCCATCACAAAGCCCTGGCGGTCGCTGTGGAGACACCCATTGTGACGGGGCCCCGACGCTGAGCGTGGGCTATTTAAGGAGCCAGAGCCCTGCAGTAACCAGTGCAGAGGAGACCCCTCCCTCGGGAGGCTGCATTTCCCGTGGCTGCCCTGCGCATCCAGGTACATGTTCTTTGACTTTGCAATCCTGTTTTAGTGTTGCCTTGAAACACATTGTGGGTGCGTGCTCTAAAGGGAGGAGAAGCTGTCAGGAGATGTGCTGGTGCCATCCCAGCTGTAGGAGCAGGGGCTGGGTGAGGAGGAGGCGCTGGGCTTGTTCCTGTGCTTGGAGCTGAGCTCTGCCTGCAGAGGTGCTGGGGGCGAAGCAGGAGCCTTCTGTGTGCAGGAGCTGCTGGTGTCAGAGGTGCTGAGAAGGTGTCAGGGCAGGAGAACTTCTACCTCCCAGTCAGAGCCTGCTGCCTCGGACAGTCCATGGGATCTGTCAGGGGGACTCCCTTGGTTTCTCTGTGTAGATAAGGAGGAGGATGATGTTCTGCAGAGCAGGGCTTCACTATGCACTGTGCGATGGCCAGTGTAAGGCAGGCCTTTGTCCCGGGGCTGGCTGCAGGCTGTGACTGTGGGTGTGCAGCGAGGGGTGCCCATCTCTGTCCTTGCGAGCAGGGTCGCTGCAGCCTAGGGGCTGTGTGCAGGGGCAGGAGCTCTGCCTCCTGCCAGGGTCAGCACTCAGCTATGAGGATGAAAGGCACGGACCCAGAGGTATTTGCCAAGCACATCTGTGTTTGCCTTGCAATTACATGAGGCGAAAGGTCTATCAACATCCTCTTTCCAGTTCCGACGTCCTTGTTCCTTGCCAGTTCCAACATCTTCCGAGTACCAGTCAGGGACGGGTCACTCCTCATTGCCTGCTGTAGTTCCTCCTTCCCATGGTCTCTGACAGTTTCGATGCATTCCAACCCCCACACTCAGCCTGCCCGGGAGCTCCCCACAGTGCTGGGGGAGAAGCTCGGGGGGAAGGAACAACACCTGGCAGGAAAGGAAAGGAAAGGAAAAGCGTTCTTGTGCACTGGAGAAGGTGCTGTGTGAGTCAGGGCTGCTCAGAGCTCCACATCACTCTGAGTTCAGAGGGTCCTTCTGAAAGACACTGAGGCAGCATTTGCCTTCAAAGGAAGGATTCTGAGCTCTGATGTTTTCCACTCTTGGTGGGCAGGTTGGGCAGTGGGAGCTGGGAATTTACTTCTCTGCTTTGGAGAAGGCACCGAGGGTCTTGTCAGGACTTGTGTGAGCTTCTCCTGAGACCCTGCACGGGCAGAGATGCTCCTGGGCAGAGCCCTGCTGCCGGGAGGGGTGTGCAGGGCAGAGCTGAGCACACAGCCCATGGGATGGGCTCTGGGAGCACTGAGAGGGAGCAGAGCTGGGCCCAGAGCAGCAGCTCCTGGCAGGGACAGCTCCAGGCGGCAGAGACATGGGCAGGGAGTGGGGGGAAAGTGCAGCCCAGGCCTGGGGAGGGTGCGTTCAGGCAGCTCTCTTGGTGTCTGGCACTGGAGGTGGCTGCTGGCCATGCTCTGCTGGGCACAGTCCTTTGCTTCTCCCCATGAGACCTCCGTCATCTGCTCTTTGAATCATTGCTCCCCTGCTCTCAGCACAGGATGCTTGGTTGTTATTAAGATCAATCTGTGGTTGAAGGCAACTTAAAAGC
Organism: Psittacula echo; assembly: GCF_963264785.1. NCBI lineage: Eukaryota > Metazoa > Chordata > Aves > Psittaciformes > Psittacidae > Psittacula > Psittacula echo. The sequence goes on along the minus strand of NW_027664204.1, from coordinate 4,954 downwards.
ACTGCAAGTGGAAGCAGTGGTCAAATGGGAAAGGACTCTTAGTGGCTCTGGACTAAGCTAGAAAGAGCTGAGAACTTCCAACTGTATAAATACTCTTCCCATTTTCAGTCATCCGTAGAATACTTTATACGCCAAAGGAAAAATGTCAGCAGTGTTATACTAGGAAATAAAGAACACAGACAAAATGATTTTTGATGAGAAAATGAACATGAGCCAGCTGTGTGCAGTCGCTTGGGGTATTGTGTGCAGTTCTGGTGTCCTCAACATCAAAAGGACATGGAACTGTTGGAGCAAGTCCAGAGGAGGGCCACAAGGATGATCAGGGGACTGGAGCACCTCCCATATGAAGACAGGCCGAGAAAGTTGGGGCTGTTCAGCCTGGAGAAGAGAAGGCTGCGTGGAGACCTCATAGCAGCCTTCCAGTATCTAAAGGAGGCCTATTAATATGCTGGAGAGGGCCTCTTCACTAGGGACTGTAGAGATAGGACAAGGGGTAACATGCTCAAACAGAAACAGAGGAAGTTTAGATTGGATATAAGGAAGAAGTTCTTGACTGTAAGGGTGGTGAGGCACTGGAAGAGGTTGCCCAGGGAAGTCGTGAATGCTCCATCCCTGGCAGTGTTCAAGGCCATTTTGGATAGAGCCTTGGGTGACATGGTTTAGTGTGAGCTGTCCCTGCCCATAGCAGGGGGGTTGGAACTAGATGGTCTTAAGGTCCTTTTCAACCCTAACTAGTCTATGATTCTACAATTCTAAGGCCATGCCGAGCCTCTCTTGTGCAGCCCAGACTCATCCGAGTCATAAGTACAAATAGTGAACTTTACAATCAAGTTGGAATTTATCTGATATCCCTTGTGATTATCAGAGCTGGACAAAGCACTGCTTCAGAGCAAACCTGACTCCCATCCAACCTGGCCTTGAACACTGCGAAGGATGGGGCAGCCACAGCTTCTCTGCTGGTTAGGGTTCTCTGCTGGGTTAGGCTTAGGGTTAGGGTTTTAGGGGGTTAGGGCGTTAGGGGGTTAGGGCGTTAGGGTGTTAGGGTGTTAGGGGGTTAGGGGGTTAGGGTTAGGGTTAGGGTTTTATGGGGTTAGGGTTTTATGGGGTTAGGGGATTAGGGTTTTATGGGGTTAGGGTTTTATGGGGTTAGGGTTTTAGGGTTTTAGGGTTTTAGGGTTTTAGTGGTTAGGGTTTAGGGGTTAGGGTTAGGGTTAGGGTTAGGGGTTAGGGTTAGGGGTTGGGGTTAGGATTAGTGTTAGGGTTAGTGTTAGGGTTAGGGGTTAGGGTTAGTGGTTGGGGTTAGGGTTAGTGTTAGGTTTAGGGTTAGGGTTGGGGTTAGGGTTAGGGGTTAGGGTTAGGGTTAGGGTTAGGGTTAGGGTTAGGGTTAGGTTATATTTGTCTCTATTCCTAAAGTCACCATTGTAGCGTTTAGTTATAAAGTGCCTAAGATACAAACCAACACAACTGCAGTATTCAGCGTATGAAGCTTCTCTATTGATTTATGATTTCTAAACACAATCACCTACTGGAACAGTACCTAAAATACAGAACAGCAAAGTTACAAAATTTTAACATATGTACAAAGGCTTTCTTTGCAAACTACAAACTTTTCAAATATAATCACTGCTAGAACGGTTTCAGAAATTTTCACCCTCCTGTAAATCTGTCACTGGGAGCTCAGCACAAGGGGACAGTCAAGGCCCACGCAAGCCCACTGGGCACTGCGGAAGGCAGGAGGGCTGATGGCAGGTTCTAGTGATCCCTGTGCCAGGCATTCCAGAAGTCACAGAAATTTCTAAACTGAAAAGTAAGAAAAAAAAATTCAAAATAACTTTTATCCGTTGCCCTTTGCAATCTTCCTGCACTCGGAATCCTAAAATGTGCTGTGCAATCTGCAAGGCTTGACAAATCCCAAAGGTTTTCATGAGCCCCATGGTGTATTTGGATTGAGTCCACGAAGCTCAGGTGCTGAGAGGAGACTGAGGACTGAGGAAAGGTGAGACTGACTGGTCTGTAATTCCCTGGCTCATCCATTTTCCCCTTCTTGAAAAATGGGGTCATATTTCCCTTTCTCCAGTCATCAGGAACTTCACCTGAGTGCCATGATTTTTCAAATATGATGGCCAGTGTCTTAGCAACTTCATTTGCCAGCTCCTTCAGGACCCGCAGATGGATGTCCAGGTCCCATGGACTTGTGTACGTTTAGGTTTTTAAGATGGTCTCAAACCAGATCCTCTCCTACAGTGGGCCTAGGGTCTTTATTCTCACATTCCCTGTGTCAGCATTCCAAGACTTGGGTGGTGCGGTCAGAGCCTTTGCCAGTGAAGACAGAGGCAAAGAAGTCATTAAGAACCTCAGCCGTCTGCAAATCTAGGGTAGCCAGTTCTCTTGATAGTTTCTGGAGGGGGCCTACGTTGTCCCTAGCCTATCTTTCATTTGCAATGTAACTATAGAATCCCTTCCTGTTATCTTTCACACCCCTAGCCAAGTTTAATTCTAACTGGGCCTTAGCTTTCCTAACCTGGTCCATAGCTTCTCAGACAACATGCCTGTATTCTTCCCAGACTGCCTGTCCTTGCTTCCACCTTTTATAAGCCTTTTTTTTCCTTCCAAGTTTCCTCAGCAGCTCCTTATCCATCCAGTCAGGTCTCCTGGCCATCCTGCTGCACTTCCTTCTAGTTGCGATGCAATACTCTTGAGCTTGTAGTAGGAGATCCTTGAATAGCAACCAACAACCTTGGGCTCCCCTGCCCTCTAGGGCTATATCCCATGGAACCTTACTAAGCAGGTTCCTGAAGAGGCCAAAGTCTGCTCTCTTGAAGTCCAGGGCAGTGAGCTCGCTGCACGCTCTTCTCACTGTGCTGAGGATCTCAAATTCGACCATCTCATGATGGCTGCAACCAAGGCTGCTCTGGAGTGTCACATTTCCAATGAGCCCTTCCCTGTTGGTGAGCATGAGGTCTGGCATGGCACCCCTCCTTGTCGGCTCCTCTATTACTTGCAGAAGGAAGTTATCTTCCACACAATCGAGGAACCTCCTGGATTGCTTGTGCTGGGCCGTACCATTGCTCCAACAGATGTCAGGGTGGTTGAAGTCCCCCATGAGAACAAGGGCCTGCAAGCGTGAGGCTCTTCCTATCTGTCTGTAGAGTGCTTCATCCACAGAGTCCTCTTGATCAGGTGGTCTCTAGCAGATGCCCACAGTAATGTCTCCCATGGCTGTTCTCCCTTTAAACCTGACCCATAAACTCTCTGTTGACTGCTCATTTGTCCTCAGACAGAGTTGCATGTTCTGAAGCCATCACAAAGGCCTGGCGGTCGCTGTGGAGACACCCATTGTGACGGGGCCCCCACGCTGAGCGTGGGCTATTTAAGGAGCCAGAGCCCTGCAGGAACCAGTGCAGAGGAGACCCCTCCCTCGGGAGGCTGCATTTCCCGTGGCTGCCCTGCGCATCCAGGTACATGTTCTTTGACTTTGCAATCCTGTTTTAGTGTTGCCTTGAAACACATTGTGGGTGCGTGCTCTAAAGGGAGGAGAAGCTGTCAGGAGATGTGCTGGTGCCATCCCAGCTGTAGGAGCAGGGGATGGGTGAGGAGGAGGCGCTGGGCTTGTTCCTGTGCTTGGAGCTGAGCTCTGCCTGCAGAGGTGCTGGGGGCGAAGCAGGAGCCTTCTGTGTGCAGGAGCTGCTGGTGTCAGAGGTGCTGAGAAGGTGTCAGGGCAGGAGAACTTCTACCTCCCAGTCAGAGCCTGCTGCCTCGGACAGTCCATGGGATCTGTCAGGGGGACTCCCTTGGTTTCTCTGTGTAGATAAGGAGGAGGATGATGTTCTGCAGAGCAGGGCTTCACTATGCACTGTGCGATGGCCAGTGTAAGGCAGGCCTTTGTCCCGGGGCTGGCTGCAGGCTGTGACTGTGGGTGTGCAGCGAGGGGTGCCCATCTCTGTCCTTGCGAGCAGGGTCGCTGCAGCCTAGGGGCTGTGTGCAGGGGCAGGAGCTCTGCCTCCTGCCAGGGTCAGCACTCAGCTATGAGGATGAAAGGCACGGACCCAGAGGTATTTGCCAAGCACATCTGTGTTTGCCTTGCAATTACATGAGGCGAAAGGTCTATCAACATCCTCTTTCCAGTTCCGACGTCCTTGTTCCTTGCCAGTTCCAACATCTTCCGAGTACCAGTCAGGGACGGGTCACTCCTCATTGCCTGCTGTAGTTCCTCCTTCCCATGGTCTCTGACAGTTTCGATGCATTCCAACCCCCACACTCAGCCTGCCCGGGAGCTCCCCACAGTGCTGGGGGAGAAGCTCGAGGGGAAGGAACAACACCTGGCAGGAAAGGAAAGGAAAGGAAAGGAAAGGAAAAGCGTTCTTGTGCACTGGAGAAGGTGCTGTGTGAGTCAGGGCTGCTCAGAGCTCCACATGACTCTGAGTTCAGAGGGTCCTTCTGAAAGACACTGAGGCAGCATTTGCCTTCAAAGGAAGGATTCTGAGCTCTGATGTTTTCCACTCTTGGTGGGCAGGTTGGGCAGTGGGAGCTGGGAATTTACTTCTCTGCTTTGGAGAAGGCACCGAGAGTCTTGTCAGGACTTGTGTGAGCTTCTCCTGAGACCCTGCACGGGCAGAGATGCTCCTGGGCAGAGCCCTGCTGCCGGGAGGGGTGTGCAGGGCAGAGCTGAGCACACAGCCCATGGGATGGGCTCTGGGAGCACTGAGAGGGAGCAGAGCTGGGCCCAGAGCAGCAGCTCCTGGCAGGGACAGCTCCAGGCGGCAGAGACATGGGCAGGGAGTGGGGGGAAAGTGCAGCCCAGGCCTGGGGAGGGTGCGTTCAGGCAGCTCTCTTGGTGTCTGGCACTGGAGGTGGCTGCTGGCCATGCTCTGCTGGGCACAGTCCTTTGCTTCTCCCCATGAGACCTCCGTCATCTGCTCTTTGAATCATTGCTCCCCTGCTCTCAGCACAGGAT